>NW_026945643.1:505667-510667 GCF_034702125.1 Engraulis encrasicolus | reverse complement strand
GTCAGCCTCCAAAATCACCACAGGTAAATAGCAACCTGCATGAAGATATCAGCAGCAAAGACAGATAGCACAGTTTGGCGGACAGTGTGTTACAGTTTTTCTCCATTGGTTTGGCTCATTTCTTGAAACTGAGATGTCATTCTCAAAGCGTGGACAAATCCCAAAACTAATTTGCAGTTCCTCACAACAGAATGGCATTTATCATTGCTTTCATCAAATTTCAAATGCTTTTGTACATGTCTCAATCATTTAGTACATCCTTGCAAATGGCTATGTACAAGTATCCTACAGTTAACACAATCAGCTTACATTTAGTAGAATTTTCAAATGAATGTACCTTGCTGATCTATCCCAATTGGTTGATTGTGTGTAATGGTTGTCCTGAAAACATGTCAGCACATTTTCTTCATATAAGTCATCAATGAACGTGTGAATGTCCCATGTGATCATGACGAATCATATGACTGCAACCAGATAATGGTTGAATTACAGTTTTTCTCGATTGGTTTGGCTCATTTCTTGAAACTGAGATGACATTCCTATAACCATTGGGTCATTTGGCCAAACATTCTTACACTTCTGCACAACAGTTCAGATAACTAGCAAAATGTCATATACCTCCCAAAACACCTCATTCTTGCATCAGCACTAAACTGTCTCACATATAAATAGTCAGTACCATCAAAATGGCATAGATCATAGGCGGCGCTACAGCAAGACTCTTGGGGAAGCTAAAAAAAGAAAAAAAAAGAACAAAAAAAGGGGGGGGTGGGGGTGCCAACGTCATCGGAGAAACTGTGGTGGTAGGAGGGTCTGGGGGCACTGTATCAGTCGCCACGCGAGGCCCTAACCGCGACTTTTGATATATTATCTGCATGACATTATATGATGTTGAAACAAAATGATGAACAAACAAAACGGAACATTTCCATGCGCAACTATGGGTCTTCATGCTTGTGCTCCAATGGAACTCTAAGGCACACACACACACTGGAGGCAGGAGAGGAAGACGGCTATTTGCCAGACCATGGACTATTATCTCCCAAAAATGTCTCGAGCAATCAAATCATACACCCGACTGTCCACACCTTTGTTTCTATTGACATTTTCATGCGCGAGGTCACTTTACCTCCATCAGACCGATATCAAAACTCGCAATCAAACTCACAAAACTAATGACTTCAGATGTCAGTTTTGCAGCCCAAATAATACAAATATGCTGTAATTTTGAATTTCTAGTTGAAGTAGCTAGTGATGTAGTTCGCTACATTTCCAGATGGTTGTAACTAGCTTAATAATTCTATTGGACGTAGCTTGTCTAGTGGAGCTAAATGTTAGCTTACTAGGTTCTCGCTGCCTCGCACTGTACACTGTCCACTCCAGTCACACGCAGATGCCCAACAAACACAAGCGAATACATGGTAACTAAACCACCCTCACAGGCCACCATGAATTCAGGAAAGGTGTGCATTTTTGAAAGTGGTGTTCGCTTGGTGACAGGATAGCACAGGTGTTTTGTTTTGAAGTGATGGCTAGTTAGACGGAAGACAGACAACTAGGCCTACATCAAACATTGACAACAACATTGCCACCAAATAGTAAACCTAGCGCTTCGGCGAGCACATCAGGGGGAAAAACAGATTTCCTACCTTATTCTGTCCTGTCAATTCCTGTTACTTGAAGATAGAGGCAAAATATCAATTTATATTCGCCAAATAGGCTATCCATAGATGTAGTGTGGTTGAATAACGAATGCTAAAGAGGAAAATGTCAACATTGTGACCTATGGCTGGTGGAAAAAAAACGAATGATCTATAAATGAAATGTAGTGGAATCCCAATTTATTCTAGAGGTCATTGCTTTATCAAGATATTAAACATTCCAGATTTAATTTCATAAGCCACTAGCCCGCTCACCGCCTGGCTCTGTTGAAGCCAGCTGATTGGTTGACCGCAGCATGACATCGCCGCAACGAGGCTAGATCTACTAACAAGGTGGATAGGCCTAGGCACTTCAGCAGGAAACCCTATTTCTGTTTCCTTGTGTGTGCCTGCGACACTCCATCGCTGGATATAAAAAAACATGATTTTAAATTTTCATTTTATTTATTTCTTATGACAACTTTGGGGAAGCTAAGCTTCCCCTAGCCTCTTAATAGCGCCGCCCATGGCATAGATCCTTCTCAATTGCTTTGGCTCATTTGCATTCATTTAGTCCTTCTGTCAAAATAAACTGGATGGTTCAGCATAACTACATGGATCCTCATCACTCGCTCATATCACCCCAAAAACAGTTTACCCATGTGTCAAAACTAAATTTCTTCCCCACATATATCATCAGTACCCCCAAAATACATTGTCTAATTCGTTTAGATAAGCAAGGTCAATTTATTTGGAAAATGTTCTGAATGTATGCTGAATGTGTCAACTGAAGGGTATTTGTACATATCCATCTGCATAGATGTACTAAACATTTGAGACATGTACAAAGCATTTGATATCTGATGAAAGCAATGAAAAATGCCATTCTGTTTTGGGAAATTGCAAGTTGGTTTGGGGATTTGTCCGTGTTGTTTTGAGAATGTCATCTCAGTTTCGAGAAACCAATCGAGAAAAACTGTAACGTGTGAATCTCCCATGCCATGTGACCATAACGACTCATGTGAATGCAACCTGGCAATTGTTAGATGGATAAATACCAGTGCATGTGGACTACTGCTTCATTTCCCTCAAAAATTTTGTGGTGAAAGAAGCTCCTCTCCAAGGAACGAAGATGCAGAGATACAGCACTCAACAGGCATTGGAAATGATCCACACACGCACAGACACACACACACACACACACACACACACACACACACACACACACACACACACACACACACACACACACACACACACACACACACACACACACACACACACACACACTCTGTGTCTCAAGTGACAGCTGTGAGCTGCTAACAGCCACATTTCCACAACAAAAGGAGTGTCCGCAGGGGGTCCAAAGGGTCAAATGACCCTCTTGTGGGGCTTTTAGGTAAAAAGGTCAATTGACCCCTCCGTGGTAGTTCTAGTGTTAAATGTGCTGCATAGCCAAAACATTACACCATTTAACTCATTGGCTGCCAGCCATTTTCATAAAAGAGTACCTCGGAGTGCCAGAGATTTTTCAGCATTTTGGGCGTTTTTTGGAGGCTCACAGAAAATTGAGTTCTGTGTCTATGTCAACACCATACCTATCAAAACACAGATTAGACGCTCATCTGTCATCAGAAAAAAACGGTGTCTCTCTACCCCTTTCCGTTCTTTCATAATCATCTGTTGAAATTAAGTGGAATTCGCCAAAATGCTGCTTTCTAGCCAAAAAGCTGAGAAAACGCCATTTGAAGTAGAACTATAACTGCAAACGTTTTTGCCCATAATGGCATCATCCAGCCAACAACTCCAAACCTATCAGATGCTATTACAGAGTCTTCTGTCATCTGTAGCCTGAACAAAAGATCGATTGTATGACCTTTTCAACCTAATGTACTGAAATATAACGGGGGTGGACTCAAAAACAAGGGTGTTTTGGTTTAGTTGCTGGCACGCAGAATGGATCATGACAGCAGGTGCCCCTAACTCCGGGAACTCCCTCCCTCTCCCTCTCCCTCTGATTGTGCTCTCTCTCCCCTCGTTGGAGAAGGAATCACAGCTGGTTTATTTCCTCCAGAAATAGTACCGTGTTGTGTCTTGTGGGGGAGGGAGGCAGGTAGGCAGGCAGCTCCGCTTAGCGTAGCTTACTGCAGCTTCTTTGGCAGAGCGGACAATTTGCAGATTGATGATTACTGTCATCATGGTTCTGCTATAGTGATCTTGTCATATATTGTTCAATGAATTTTCTTTTGATAAAGTACTGATCACAAATCCAACATTTCACAAGTCGATTGGAGTGGTGAAGGCTAGCTGGTTTGAGGCTAAGTGCAATGCTTTCTCATGTGAGCTGACTGCATCTGACCAGACACAAAGGCTACTCTGTTCCAAGAATCTGCAACCCCCCTGTCTTTTTTGATGATACAGTAATCTGATCATACTATACAGATCCATAAAAAATAACTGTAGAATGAGTAAAAATAGTTGACTTACCAAGGCTCCTTTATTTAGGCTTAGTTGTAAGTTGTTAGCGATTTCGTGCTAGCTAGCTAGCTAGCATAGCGAAATTTATAGCCAAGCATTCCCAACATCACCACTAGTCCCGTGCATTCTCCTGTTAGATGATATTTTGTAAGCATCATCCTGATGTTGTGTAGGCTGATCACATTATCCAAAATGAAAGGTTGCCACACAGATCATCTCATGGTGTATTTTGGGCAAGCTAGCTACAATGCCTTCTAGCTAGATAGCAACAGGGGGTTGTATTTTGGTCATGAGAGGAAGGTTTTTTTTTGGTCAGGCTCTGACACTAAAATCAGTAGCCTACCTGTGTTAAAATCAGAGGGCAAGAAAGTAGACTACTGTCACAGGTGCTTTACTTTCAAAAATGATTTTTCTATGCTACTTTTGAGATTATAATAGTAAAAAAAGGGGTGTTTTTGTCTTGACATTTCCTCCTGGTCTGAACTAAGCCCTGCCTTGACTGTTCCTAAGGACACTTCTGCCACCTACAGGAACAGTTAGAAAATGCCTAGAGGCTTGAAATTTATACAGAAGATAGGTCAGACCGTCCTCGAGGTCTGGCTGTAAAAAAACGCAATTATCGGCGAATGACGTCGAAGGCAGGGGGCGTCACTATTCGAAATGACGTCATTCGACGGCCAAGGCAGCCAATGAGTTAAATATGTTGCATAGCCTAAACAAGACACCATTTAAATATGACGCATAGCCTAAACATTACACCATTTAAATATGTTGCATAGCCAACAATATATTGCTTAGCCTAACTATTACACCATATGTTGCATAGCCAAACACCATTACACCATTTAAATATGTTGCAAAGCCTAAACATTACACCATTTA
>NW_026945643.1:490667-500667 GCF_034702125.1 Engraulis encrasicolus | reverse complement strand
TAACCAGTTGATCACTATGCCTGTAAAGCCAACCCAGTGTTCCAGTCTATGTAGTAGTATAGAATGATTAACTGTGTCGAAAGCAGCACTCAAATCAAGAAGTACCAAGACGGATGATTTGCCAGCATCAGAATTCAATCTTATGTCATTCATAACTTTGATAAGAGCTGTTTCAGTGCTATGATTGGCACAGAAACCAGATTGAAACGTATGGAAATAGCTGTTTGATGTTAAAAAGGCAGTTAATTGGTTAAAAACAATTTTCTCTATTATTTTACCCATAAATGGTAGATTGGATATGGGCCTATAGTTGTTTAGTACCAGTGCATCCAGGTTGTTCTTTTTCAGTAAGGGTTTCACAACTGCTTCTTTCAGACAGCCTGGGAATATGCCTGTTTGTAGTGAGGTGTTGATGATCTGAAGTACATCTGGTGATATTAGGTGTAAGATGGATTTGAAGAAGGCTGTTGGTAGAATATCTAAGTCAGATGTAGAGGAGCTAAGACTTTGTACCGTTCTATTAAGAATGTCCACATCAACTAAATTAAAATTTCTCATGAGGTTAGGGTTTAACTTCACCGTAACAAGTTGGTCCGAATCTTGGGTCGGTTGCACATGTGTGAGTATGTTTGTACGTATTTTTTCAATCTTACCTTTGAAAAAGGATGCAAACTCATTGCGTTTGCTGACTGAGAGGAACTCAGAGGGCATTTGATTTGGGGGCCTTGCTAGCTTTTCCACAGTGCCAAACAGGACGCGTGCATTATTAATATTTCTGTTAATTATGTCAGAGAAAAAAGATTGTCTAGCTTTAGAAATTTCTTGGTTGTATTTCGAGAGTGTGTGTTTATAGATTTGGTAGTGGACTTCAAGTTTGGATTTACGCCACTGTCTTTCAGCCCTCCTGCATTCTTGCTTTAGCAATATAACTGTGGGATTCTTTCTCCAAGGTGCTTTTTCACGTCCCACTGTTTTGATTTTTTCGGGGGCAATAACATCCATAATACGGGTCATCCTTGAATTAAAATTAACCATGAGATCATCTGCACTCTCTGAGGTTTGACTTTGGATCTCTGAAAGTGCTTGCTGAAAGAGTGAGGCTGTCTCACAGTTGATTATACATTTTTTGACTGTAACAGATTCCCTTTGAACATGAGGGTACATAGAAACATCAGAAAAAATGCAGTAATGGTCAGAAAAGCCATAGTCTTTGACACTAGCACAAGCATTAAGGCCTTTTGTTATTATTAGGTCTAAAGTGTGACCTTGGTTGTGTGTTGGTCCTGTTACATGCTGTGTGAGGCTAAAAATGTCAATAAGACTTAAAAATTCCTTAGCATAGACATTCTCTAAGTCGTCCACGTGAAAATTAAAATCGCCTGCTATAAACAAGCTATCATAGTCCACACAAACATTCGACAACAGCTCACCAAATTCCTCTAAGAAGAGTGGTGCAGAAAGTCTTGGAGGTCTGTAAATAGTCAATAACAGTATGTCAGAAGAACATTTTAGAACTGCAGCTAAGTATTCAAAAGATGAAAATTCACCTAGTGATGTCTTTTGACATTGAAACAGTGCCTTGAAAATAATTGCTATCCCCCCTCCCTGTTTATTCTGCCTTTCTGTACTAATGAAATTAAAGTGTGACGGAGTTGCTTCTATAAGTGTGATAGAGCTAGTGGATTTTTCCAGCCATGTTTCAGTTAAAAATAAAAAATCATTGACAA
The DNA here is from genome assembly GCF_034702125.1 of Engraulis encrasicolus. Lineage (NCBI taxonomy): Eukaryota > Metazoa > Chordata > Actinopteri > Clupeiformes > Engraulidae > Engraulis > Engraulis encrasicolus. The sequence goes on along the minus strand of NW_026945643.1, from coordinate 498,940 downwards.
CAAAAGGCTTGTTCCTTAGAGATCTACTATTCTGTAAAGCTAATTTAGCATTGAGCATTGGAGGCATTTCCACTGTGGTAGTGAGTTTTTTTGGGACCAGTCTGAGATTTTCCATGCTTGCCGTCTTGGGGGAATGTATGCGTGTCCTCAAGAGACCTCGCTTTGTTGTTAGAACTGGAATAAGATTGTCCACGGGTCCCCTTATCTGCTTATTTTCAAAACCACTGTTACTATGTGGGTAGGGACCCAGTTGATATCAGACTGTGCTTTCAACAAGGTCATCCTCACTGATACTACTGTACTCCAGAGCACAGACAGGTGGTTGTGGGGCTTTGCCCACACACACACACACACACACACACACACACACACTCTCTCTCCCACACGTACACACACACATGCACACAAACATCAGACATCCCCTCAGGTACACACACGCACGCAAGAACACGCACACACACTAGACAGCCTAAAAAATAAAGTAAAGTAAATGTATCATGTCTATGTGTGTGTTTGTGTGTGTGTGTGTGTTGCAGGGAGTGTTTCGGCCGTGGTGTGTGTGAACGATGCGGGTGTTGTTGAGGAGGGTGAGAGTGTGTGTGTGTGTGAGTCTCCGTCGGCAGAGCAGGATGCCTGCAGCCCCCAAGCAGCCAGCCCCGACACACACACTCACACCAACACACACACACACACGCACACACACACCACCACACACACCCACACTCACACACACACACTCTCTCACAGCAACAGCACCGACGATGCCTTCCCAGAGATACAGCTGCCAGAGGTAACGCACACACACACACACACACACACACACACACACACACACACACACACACATGCACACACACACACACACACACACACACACACACACACACACACACACACACACACACACACACACACACACACACACACATTATATACAGTGCCCTCCATAATTATTGGCACCCCTGGTTGAGATGTGTTTTTTAGCTTCCAATTATTTTATTTTTTTTCTAAATAATATGGGACCTTAATGGAAAAAAAGAGAAAAATCCAACCTTCAATACAAGTGCATTTATTCAGTGGGGAAAAAATCCCACATAAAGAAATAATTATTTGACATCAAATAATGTGTGTCACAATTATTAGCACCCCTGGTGTTAATATTTTGTACAACCCCCTTTTGCCAACAAAACAGCACCTAATCTTCTCCTATAATGTTTCACAAGATGGGAAAAGACAGAAAGAGGGATCTTCAGCCATTCCTCTTTGCAGAATCTCTCTAAATCATCCAGAGACCTGGGTCCTCTCCTCTGTACTCTCCTCTTCAGCTCACCCCACAGGTTCTCAATGGGGTTGAGGTCAGGGGACTGAGATGGCCATGGGAGGAGCTTGATTTTGTGTCTGGTGAACCATTTCTGTGTAGATTTGGCCATATGTTTAGGGTCATTGTCTTGCTGAAAGACCCAGTGACGACCCAGCTTCAGCTTTCGGGCAGAGGGCAACAGATTTTGATTTAAAATGTCCTGGTATTTCAAAGCATTCATGATGCCATGCACCCTAACAAGGTTCCCAGGGCATTTGGAAGCGAAACAGCCCCACAGCATCACTGACCCACCCCTATACTTCACAGTGGGTATGAGGTGCTTTTCAGCATGCGCATCTTTCGTGGTACGCCAGACCCACTTAGAGTGTTTGCTGCCAAAAAGCTCAATCTTGGTCTCATCTGACCAAAGCACACGGTCCCAGTTGAAGCCCCAATACCGCTTGGCGAACTCCAGACGCTTGCGTTTATGATTGTGAGTGAGGAAAGGTTTTCTCCGTGCATGCCTCCCAAACAGCTTGTTGGCGTGTAGACAGCGCCTGATGGTTGATTTGGAGACTTTGTGACCCCAGGATGCTACCATTTGTTGTAATTCTGTAACAGTGAGCTTTGGAGATCTTTTGATTTCTGTTACCATCCTCCTCACTGTGCGTGGTGGCAAAATAAACTTGGGTCCTCGTCCAGGCTTGTTTACCACTGTTCCAGTTGTTTTGAACTTCTTAATTATTCCTCTCACAGTGGATATGGGCAGCTGCTGTTGAGTGGCAATCTTCTTGTAGCCTCTGCCTGACCTGTGAAGGTCGACGCACATCTGCCTCACTTGTATGCTGTGTTCCTTTGTCTTTCCCATGTTTAAGAGTGGATAAGAGAAATGGCCTCGGTGTCACGTCATATTTATACCCCAGGGAAACAGGAAGTGATGAATTACTAATTAAATGTTCCTACATACTCTGGTAAACTTTGTAAACTACTGTAGAAATGACAGAAATGCTTCAATTATATTTATTTCCTGGGAATTGTTAAGGGTGCCAATAATTGTGGAACAGGTGATGTAATGAAAAATAATTATTTTTTAGTCAGGGATTTTTTCATTTTCTTACAATTCATTTGAGTTGAAGGCTACATTTTCCTACAATTTTCAGTGTGACAGTATTCTTCTGCAATAAACACTGAATTTATTTTAAGGCTTTTAACACATCTCAACCAGGGGTGCCAATAATTATGGAGGGCACTGTACATACACACATACATACACACCAGGGCTTTTTCTGAACGGGGAAATAAGGGCGCCACGCCCTCATACTGCGTGGATGCGCCCTCATGTTTTTTTTTGTTTTTTTTTTAGCGCACCTAGAACATTTCTCAATATAAAGTTACATAGTCATAAAGCCTCATTAATCCACAACATTGTAATGATAATAATGATCTAATAACAATCTAAAGTGCTAAATGGTCGAAAATGGAGACAGCATCGCGCTGTCGCATTGATAATAGTCTATCGCGGACACTTCTACGGTTATCCTTACACGTCTTTGGCATGGTTTAGTTCAAACATTATTAGCTAGTGTAGTCCATTACAGTTATCTCAGTCCATACCGCTTGAAAACAGGACTTTTGGGTGAACGACATTTGTTGTCGTCACATATTCATTGTTCAACTTTGACCCTGGATGGATGGATGGATGGATGGATAGACGGAAGGATAGATAGATAGATGGATAGATAGATCGATAGATAGATAGATAGGCCTAAATATATAGATATATAGATAGATAGGCTTGGATAATATCGGATTTGATCACATTTTTATCATTTAATCCACATCACAGGCACTCTATGGGAATACTGAACAATTAATTATCCATAAATGATATACCATTTGAAAGTGTGTTTTCTCTACTTCAATATGAAAGTAACTTGTAATTGACACTTTTCATTTCTTTTCAAGTTATTTGACATTATTTAAAATATGACCAAAATGTCATTTTTTCCTTAGAATTCCTGGTAGAATTCCGGCCTATTCAAAAATAATTCTGGTAGCTAGAGGGTTAAGATGGATCCCCCAACGTGATGTCATAATAGTACATTTTCTTAAAATGGTTAACCTGCAACCCCACCTTTNAAAAAAAAATATATATTATTATTAAATAATTGATTTAGTAGTGTGGTAGTGTGTTTAGTGTGTTCAGCAGTACTGACGTGTGTGTGTGTGTGTGTGTGTGTGTGTGTGTGTGTGTGTGTGTGTGTGTGTGTGTGTCTGTGTGTGTGTGTGTGTAGATGAGAGAGGGTGTGTGTGCTGCGTTCAGCAAGGTGAAGATTCCGCTCCTCTTCAATCCCATGATTCCCGGCGATACACACCTGGACTTCATCATCAACTTCTCAGATCCAGACTGCCCACCGGTACACACACACGCACGCGCGCACGCACGCACACACACACACACACACACACACACATAGAGTACACACACACGGAGTACCCACACACACACAAACACACACATAGAGCACACACACACACACACACATTGTTATGAGTTATTACAGCTAAGCCTCAGTTGTGGTTTTAGAGTGTTTATATATATATATATATATACTGTGTGTGTGTGTGTGTGTGTGTGTGTGTGTGTGTGTGTGTGTGTGTGTGTGTGTGTGTGTGTGTGTGTGTGTGTGTGTGTGTGTGTGTGTGTGTCCACAGATCAGTGTGAGTGTGTGTGGCACGGCAGTGAGCGCTCCTGTGTGTGTCGTGGATCCCGACCTGGACCTCAAGATCTGCTGCTACGGGCGACTCTACCAACACACACTCACACTACACAGCAGGTACACACACACACACACACACACACACACTCACACTACACAGCAGGTACACACACACAAACGCACCAGTTGCCCATTTGGCCCGGATTACGCAGTTGATTGCATTGTGAGACAAGTGCAGCGCGAGTGCAATGCAAGTATACATTGAAGAAGAAGCAGTGATAACGCACCAGTTGCCTGTAGCCAGGACAACTGAAGCGGGCATTCAATTTTCTGCATTATTTTGCGTTTGGGCCGTGGGAGGCAACTTCGTTTCTTTTTCACCAACACCACTGTGAAGTGTGTGTCACTATGTTCACGGTCTTTTGTGTGTGATAGTGTGTCACGTTGTACTCAACTAGCCTATTTAGTTTGTCAGAAACTCGCGGCAATGACATTGAAACATGGTGCTCCAACTGATGTTCTCGGACATATTGCAAGGGAGGTTCATTGATTAGTTTTCTGCTGATGGCCTCGTGGACCGCACATGTGCTTTCCGTTGCGCTCAGAGAGATTGCTTTGCAGTCGTTTAAATTTGGTAAACTCTGGCACTCTTTCAATGCCAGCCGTCAAAGCACTCAGCTTCATTGTATCATCGCGCATGATTCACCCAAATGGTTTTCTTTAGCCTATTTATTATTTGTCGATGTTTACATTTTTTCCCACAATGGACATGACGCTGAAATGGCGTGATAGGCCTACTAAAGGCTGAAAAATAGGTAGGCGAAAACAATGTCTCGTCACAGCCTACTAAGTTACACCACGGTGCGCGCTGTGATGCGAGCACGCAAAACATTCAGTTATCTGAGTGTAGACTATCTGACTGCAAACTATAGCCTATAGTAAAACAAAAAAACGCGATACAGATTTTTTTTTTACCAATACACAACACGTTATTCACATTCGGCGCGCTCATACGGTCTATAATCTCTTTATAGTCGTTACATCGGAGACGGTTGGGGTTGAGGTTTGAGGTTGTCATCTCAGCGCAAGACTCTTCAAAGAATAGCCTACCCGACATCTACCTAGGCTCTATCTTAGCTAACCCCTTCAAAATTACAATGATTTCGGTCAGCATAAATATAAAAGGCTAAATAAATATGGTTTATTCAATTTTATTTATTAAAATTTATTTTCAGCCTTCCCTATTCAGAGACAATACAGAACCTAGTAAAACCCAGGAGGAGCCCCCAACGTGATGTCATGATCGCATTCTATCTAAGAATGTTGGTCAACCTGCAACTTCACCTTTAACTGTAAGTGGCTTTGAATAAATGAAAGTGTTAGCTAAGTGCAATGTTATGTGATATAATAGAAGACTCTACCAAAACACACACTGCACAGAAGACACACACACACACACACACACTCTACTGACACAGCTACGTGCACGCACACACACACACTGCACTGCATTACCAAACCCCACTCCTGCACACTACACTACACTGCATTACCAAACCCCACTCCTGCACACTACACTGCATTACCAAACCCCACTCCTGCACACTACACTGCACTGCATTACCAAACCCCACTCCTGCACACTGCACTGCATTACCAAACCCCACTCCTGCACACTACACTGCACTGCATTACCAAACCCCACTCCTGCACACTGCACTACACTGCATTACCAAACCCCACTCCTGCACACTACACTACACTACACTGCATTACCAAACCCCACTCCTGCACACTGCACTGCATTACCAAACCCCACTCCTGCACACTACACTACACTACACTGCATTACCAAACCCCACTCCTGCACACTACACTACACTGCATTACCAAACCCCACTCCTGCACACTACACTGCACTACACTGCATTACCAAACCCCACTCCTGCACACTACACTACACTACACTGCATTACCAAACCCCACTCCTGCACACTACACTGCACTGCATTACCAAACCCCACTCCTGCACACTACACTGCACTGCACTGCATTACCAAACCCCACTCCTGCACACTACACTGCACTGCACTGCATTACCAAACCCCACTCCTGCACACTACACTACACTACACTGCATTACCAAACCCCACTCCTGCACACTACACTACACTACACTACATTACCAAACCCCACTCCTGCACTACACTACACTGCACTGCATTACCAAACCCCACTCCTGCACACTACACTACACTACACTGCATTACCAAACCCCACTCCTGCACACTACACTGCATTACCAAACCCCACTCCTGCACACTACACTACACTACACTGCATTACCAAACCCCACTCCTGCACACTACACTACACTACACTGCATTACCAAACCCCACTCCTGCACACTACACTACACTACACTGCATTACCAAACCCCACTCCTGCACACTACACTACACTGCACTGCATTACCAAACCCCACTCCTGCACACTACACTACACTGCATTACCAAACCCCACTCCTGCACACTACACTGCATTACCAAACCCCACTCCTGCACACTACACTGCATTACCAAACCCCACTCCTGCACACTACACTACACTACACTGCATTACCAAACCCCACTCCTGCACACTACACTACACTGCACTGCATTACCAAACCCCACTCCTGCACACTACACTACACTGCATTACCAAACCCCACTCCTGCACACTACACTACACTGCACTGCATTACCAAACCCCACTCCTGCACACTACACTACACTGCACTGCATTACCAAACCCCACTCCTGCACACTGCACTACACTACACTGCATTACCAAACCCCACTCCTGCACACTACACTACACTGCACTGCATTACCAAACCCCACTCCTGCACACTACACTACACTACACTGCATTACCAAACCCCACTCCTGCACACTACACTACACTGCATTACCAAACCCCACTCCTGCACACTACACTACACTACACTGCATTACCAAACCCCACTCCTGCACACTGCACTACACTGCATTACCAAACCCCACTCCTACACACTGCACTACACTACACTGCATTACCAAACCCCACTCCTGCACACTACACTACACTACACTACACTGCATTACCAAACCCCACTCCTGCACACTACACTACACTACACTACACTGCATTACCAAACCCCACTCCTGCACACTACACTACACTGCACTGCATTACCAAACCCCACTCCTGCACACTGCACTACACTGCACTGCATTACCAAACCCCACTCCTGCACACTACACTACACTACACTGCACTGCATTACCAAACCCCACTCCTGCACACTACACTGCACTGCATTACCAAACCCCACTCCTGCACACTACACTACACTGCATTACCAAACCCCACTCCTGCACACTACACTACACTGCACTGCATTACCAAACCCCACTCCTGCACACTGCACTACACTGCATTACCAAACCCCACTCCTGCACACTACACTACACTACACTGCATTACCAAACCCCACTCCTGCACACTACACTACACTACACTGCATTACCAAACCCCACTCCTGCACACTACACTACACTGCACTGCATTACCAAACCCCACTCCTGCACACTGCACTGCACTACACTACATTACCAAACCCCACTCCTGCACACTACACTACACTACACTACACTGCATTACCAAACCCCACTCCTGCACACTACACTACATTACCAAACCCCACTCCTGCACACTACACACTACACTGCATTACCAAACCCCACTCCTGCACACTACACTACACTACACTGCATTACCAAACCCCACTCCTGCACACTACACTACACTACACTGCATTACCAAACCCCACTCCTGCACACTACACTACACTGCACTGCATTACCAAACCCCACTCCTGCACACTACACTACACTGCATTACCAAACCCCACTCCTGCACACTACACTACACTACACTGCATTACCAAACCCCACTCCTGCACACTACACTACACTACACTGCATTACCAAACCCCACTCCTGCACACTACACTACACTACACTGCATTACCAAACCCCACTCCTGCACACTACACTACACTGCATTACCAAACCCCACTCCTGCACACTACACTACACTGCACTGCATTACCAAACCCCACTCCTGCACACTGCACTGCACTACACTACATTACCAAACCCCACTCCTGCACACTACACTACACTGCACTGCATTACCAAACCCCACTCCTGCACACTACACTACAC
>NW_026945643.1:473167-475667 GCF_034702125.1 Engraulis encrasicolus | reverse complement strand
CAGGCGAACTTGGCAATGACTTTACGCTATCTACTTTGCGCATCAATTTGGACGGCGACCTCCACAGATAGGCCTATATGATATGAAGAAGTCCCTCCAGATTAAAGACGAAAATATTTTGCTCTCGTGTAGCTTACATTTGTGCCCTTCCACAACACTGTGCTTGGTGTTTCTGCATGGTCAATATAGGCTATGCCATTCCTCAGATCAGTAAATCTGTTCTTTGCATAGCATGCATGCATGGACCAGTTAATAGGCCTAACAATTCTAATTATTAGGCCCTATAGCATATTATATTATATTATATTATATTATATTATATTATATTATATTATATTATATTATATTATATTAGCCTACATTACATTATTAGGGCCTACAGCCTATTATATAATTCATTAAAGCTGCTATGATGGTTAAGAAAATTATGGCTAGTGAAAAGGCCCAATGGCTAGTGAGTCAGGAAAACCACTAGCCAAAATGGCTGGTAAGCGAAAAAGTTAGTGTCAAGCACTGTAACCAATGCCCTGAATAATAGTGAAATGTGAGTCGGTCTGGATAAAGGCGTCTGGAAAAGCTATAATGTAATATAATGTAATATAATGTAATGCAATATCAGATGCTCAGAGAATGGCACAGAACACTTTTCCAAAAGGACAATAATCTATCCATCTATCTACAGGGATGGGATATCGGTATCTGTGTATCGGTATGGGGTTCAGATATCAACATAATTCAGAGATCGGATCGGATCTGAATTTTCCCAAAGTATCTGAATTTTCCTGATAGCCAGGTGTATTGTTAATTTGAAATCATAACACTTGCATGTTAGTTTTCAGGATGAGATTGTTAGTTTTTTACTTGTTACTTTTAATTGGTTTCTTGTTCTTCTGACTTCCTTTTCTGACCAAATAGTCTACTTGGACCAACTCAAGTTGAAACCCATGCATATATGTGGTTTTGGGATTGGATCGGAGTAGTATCGGTGTCGGCAAATCCAAATTTGGATACCGGGATCAGATCGGAAGTGAAAAAATGTGTATCAGTGCATCCCTATCTATCTATCTATGTATGTACAGTGAGTCCAATATGTATTTGATCCCTTGCTGATTTTGTTGGTTTGCCTACTAACAAAGACATGATCAGTCAATAAATGTTATGATAATATGTATTCTAATATGGAGAGACAGAATATCAAAAAGAAAATCCAGAAATTAACTTAAGAGAATATATATTAATTTATTTCCATTTCATCGAGCAAAATAAGTATTTGATCCCCTGCCAACTGATTACAGTTCCGGGCCCACAGACCAGATGGTCACTTCCGATCAACTTGTCATCTGAATTAAAGACACCTGTACATACTAACATGCATAAAAGACCCATTGAATCAGCAGAATCAGTCCATAGTATGAGTGAATCAGTCACACTCCAACCTCACCAGCCTGGGAAAGACCAAAGAGCGGTCAAATGATATCAGGGACAAGATTTTAGACCTGAACAAAGATTAAATGGGCTGCAAAGCCACAAGAAAGAGACTGGGTATTAATAACCCAGTTGTTGATGCATTTCTTCCAAAATGTGAGGAATACAAAATGACTATCCATCAGCCTGTCTGGGGCTCTATACAAGATTTGACCTTTTGTAGGGATTTGATAATCATGAGAACAGAAAGAAAGCACCCTAGACCTGTACGGGATGAACTAGGCAATGATATCAAAGCTTCTGGGACCAAAATCACTGAGAAAACTACAGGTAGAGGTAGCACTTAATGCCACAGAGGTTTAAAATCCTGTAGTGCACACATGGTACCTCTACTTCAGAAGGAACCTGTGCAGTCCCACCTGAGGTTCGCCAACGGACATCAGACTGGTTTAAGATATGATAAGGAGGTGCTGTAGTCAGATGAAACCAAAATCAAGCTGTTTGGCATTAACACAATTCAATGTGTTTTGAGAAAGAGTACTGCTGTCTATGATCCCAAGAACACCCTCCTCACCATCATGCATGAAAGTGGTATCATTATGGTTTGAGGGTGTTTGTCTGGCCAAGGCAAAGGGCAACTTCACATCGTCAATGAATGGATGGAGGGAGAGATGTAATGTGCAATCCTGAGTGCAAACATCCTTCCCTCCACCACTACACTGAAGGGTGGGCCATTTTTGGATCTCCCAACATGACAATAATACACAACATACAGTCAAAGCAACGAAGGAGTGGCTCAATAAGAAGCATATTAAAGTCATGGAGTGGCCTACAGTCTCCAAATATTAACCCTATAGTAATTCTATGGAAAGAACTGAACCTCCCATTTGCCAAGCTACAGACCACAAACTGTTAATGTTTTAGAGATAATATGCAAAGAAAAATTGGCAAAAATATTTTCTACTATATGCACAAACATTGTCATCAACTAAAAGAAGCATCTGACCTCAGTGCTAGACAACTAGGGCTTTGCCACAAAGCACTTTATCTTCTTTAGCTAGAGGGGTCAAATACT
>NW_026945643.1:463167-468167 GCF_034702125.1 Engraulis encrasicolus | reverse complement strand
GTGTGCAGGGTTCTATTGAAAACAATGGAATCGAATTTTAGCGGAGCAGTGCGCAGCACTTTGTCGGAGCCTATGTGCGGAAGCCCTCAAGATACGAACCAAAAGAGTCATAATAGCTAATATTCTGTCATATGTTGCATTGATGTTGACACAATATCATGTGATGAAGAAGATGTTGAGTTCAAATGCCTGTGTTTGGACCCGCTGCCCACAAGAGAACTGAAGTGTCACTTATTTATTGACATTTTAAATAACGGCTCCATGGGCACCGCCACTATCATCGGACTTCAATTGTTTATGTGGGAGTAGTGCGAGTCCCCCCCACTTCACTAGTTGGAGCTTCCACTTCAATTCGGTAGTAGGAGGTCCTACTTTGACTGGCGTTTCAGAGCATTTTCCGTAGTAGGAGGTTGGATAAGTGCGATGTCCTACTAGTTTGGATTGGGTCTGGAATGCACCATGTGTCAAACGGCTCCCTCAGCTGTCATGGTTAAAGTGATACTGTCCCATTTTTGGAAATACGCTTATTTTACACCTCCCTCCTTGAGTTAAATAATAGGGTTTTACCTTTCTCCTGTACTTTCAACCGTTCTCGGGGTATGGAAGTGCAAATTTTACCTCCATGCTAGCAGTTAACAATGAGTCCTATGAGACCAGCTCACGGCTAACTGGTCTCATAGGACTCAATGTTAACTGTTAGCTTGGCGGTAAAATTTGCACTGCCATTTGTCATAACTACAAAACGGTTGAAAGTACAGGAGAACAATAAAACCCAATTATTTAACTCAAGGGAAGGTGTAAAATAAGCTTATTTCCAAAAATGGGACAGTATCACTTTAAGTTAGGCTGCGATCACACTGGACGTAGATGTTAGAGTAGGAGGCGGATTTGTTCTATTGTTTATGAAAGTGAGCGTATTCCACGCTGAATATCAGCGCACGGCGGGTTGCGGATGTTCTGCCTCTCGGCCCCGGGCCGATTTGAGTTGAAAATAGTTCAACTTTCAAGTCACCTGCGGATATCCAGATGTTCCATCACAACACCGTGGGCAACATTCATATCAGATTCACGATCGAACTCTAGGAGAGCTAGTGCACAAGTCCGTCTTCTCTCCATTTTTTTAGAGCTGAATTTACAAAGCAATTATTATTATTATTATTATTATTATTATTATTATTATTATTATTATTATTATTTTACAGGGATAATTTACAAAGCTGTTTGTACTGTATGTGTTTACACACACCACCATAGATGACGTGCGTGTGTGTGTGTGTGTGTGTGTGTGTGTGTGTGTGTGTGTGTGTGTGTGTGTGTGTGTGTGTGTGTGTGTGTGTGTGTGTACTGTGTATGTGTGTGCGTGCATGCGCGTGCATGCGTGTATGTTATGTGTGTGTGTGTGTGTGTGTTCTTGCGTGTGTGTGTGTGCGTATGCTGCGCGTGTGCTGTGCGTGTGCGTGTGTGTGTGTGTGTGTGTGTGTGTGTGTGTGTGTGTGTGTGTGTGTGTGTGTGTGTGTGTGTGTGTGTGTAGTTTCTGGACGTGCAGCCTGCTGACGGCTTCGGAACGTTGCTGCCTCAGGAGACGATTCAACTGGACGTGATATTCAGCCCTCACACACCCGGGGAACACACACACACACTTACACTCAAGACACACAACAACAGGTACACACACACACACACACACTCACCTGGTCCTCTGGGGGTCCTCCTCCAGAAAAAAAAATACATTCTTAGACGTAATTTCCTGCATTTTAACGTCCCATGTCCCGTTTCAGCTCAATACGAAACCCCCACTTTTATCTCTAAATACGGGAAAATTCTATATAGGACGGTTGGCCACCCTATGTGTAAGCAAGCTAGCATGTTCTCATTAAGCACCAAACTGAGCTGTCTGCTCCCATGCTGTTCAACGAAACATGCTAATGCTAGCTCTAGCAGCCATCTGCTCCCATGCCGTTCAATGAAACATGCTAATGCTAGCTCTAGCAGCTATCTGCTCCCATGCTGTTCAACGAAACATGCTAATGCTAGCTCTAGCAGCTATCTGCTCCCATGCCGTTCAATAAAGCATGCTAATGCTAGCTTGGAAAGGAGTGTACCTATGTTCTCCCGGTCTTTGTATGGGGTGGAAACAGTGTTGGTCTCTCTCTCTCTCACACACACCCCCCCACACACACATGAGTGATTCTACGATTCGCCTGCGCTTTTGGCAAAAGCAAAATGTCAATTATCAGTATTTTTTTTCAACTAAATGACCTAGATGTTTACATAGTGTATATATGTAAGTTTCCAAACAAACAAATTGCCAAGCTTAATCTTAAATCATTTGATAAATACTCTAATGAAAGCGAACATTTGCTTGATTATTTTGTCAACAGTGTTATAGACAAATACTATGTCATTTCAAACATATATAAAAATACTACAGAGTTGAAACAACATACGTTTTAAAGTGCTTATGTCCCTTAGCAATAATGTTGTCATTAATCTGTGCAACTGATATAGAAAATGTGATTGTTGAGCTTCATAAGTAGGATTTTATGATTCACTGTGATACAAACTGACACATTTTTCATTATAAATCCCTGTAACTTCTGATTTGAATTTAGTCACCCTCCTTACACAAGACTTCCTTCTCCAGAGATAATCCCTAGTGTCTGTTCATAGGATTTTCTCAACACATAAGGGATCAATAGCACAAAAACACCTTCAATACAGTCAACCGTGTTACTCAACTGTGTTACGGTCAACAGTGCAGGGGAACAAATCTGTATTTTTTTAGGAGAAAAAACAGAGCAGATAAACCCATCTCCGTAGAACACAAATTATTTTGTTTGTTTGTCTGTCAATATGGAGATAAATTGGCAAAAACATACTCCTCCTCAACTGTCATAGCTAATTGTAACACCATTGACGGTAACACGGCTTGACATTTCAGACATTTTTATGGTGTTGTGCTAACTGAGGACCTCAGAAGTTCCACTACAACACCTTAATCAATACATGTATTTGTATGCTCTATCTGTGTTTTTCTACATGTGATTTCTCATTCAAATTCTTATGAATATGTTGATAACACAGTTGACAGGCAATTTTCCCGCTGTGAGAACATGAAAAAGAATGGATTAAATGATGGAAGGATGGAGCTCAAAACTTACCAAAAAGTTTTCCCATATCCTGCCAAAGAGGTTATGACATCACATAATGTACTTCGTATGGCCTAAGACCAAACCATTACTGATTTATGGAGGGTGTTTCAGACCGTGACACGGTTAACACAGTTTTCGTGGACACACACAAAATGGCAAATTTCATGTATGAAGGAAAGGACAGTGGTCTTTCTGACAGTTTTGTCATAGTGTGATGATTACTGTGAATCGACATTTGCAATCCTCTTGGGCTAAACAAGTTTCTTTACATGCTATGAAGACTGAATCTGACATTTGGAAAAAAGGACGGCATGAACACACCCAAAACCAGTATTAAATATTCATTCTTTCTGAGGGAAATAATGCTATGTCTACACTTTCTGTATTATTTGAAAGATAAATGTGTGCTAATGTCCAAAACATCATTGGATGCAGTTTATAGTTAGTGGAATTGGCAAATAAAATCCATGGACTTAAAAGCGCAGTCGAATCGTAGAATCACTCACATGTGTCTGTGTCTCTGCTCCGCAGGGAGTTTGGTGTGTGTGTGCGTGGCATGGGCGTGAAGACGGTGTTGGAGCTCTCACACACTCTCGTGGAGTTCCGCTCGACGGCGCTGGGAGACGAGTCCAGCGCCTGCCTCTACCTGGCCAACACACACACCAGCATGGACCCCTACACACACACACACACACTCCCGCGCGTCGGGAACGGCCCCCCGCCACCCATCGGACCCCGAGACTTCTGCTTTTGCCCCCCCCAACACACACACGCACACACACACACACACACCTCAGTATCACCCCCACCACCGGACGCCTGCAGCCTGGAGAGGTACACACACACACACACACACACACACACACACACGCACGCACGCACACACAGACACAGACACACGCACGCACGCACGCACGCACGCACGCACGCACGCACGGACACACACACACACACACACACACACACACACACGCACACACACACACACACACGCACACACGCACACACACACGCACACACACACGCACGCACACACACACAGTCTCTCTACAATAGCAGCCTTTCCAAACAAGCAACACGTGTGTGTGTGTGTGCTTGCGTGCGTGCGTACGTGCGTGCGTGCGTGCCTGCGTGCGTGAGTGTGTGTGTGTGTGTATGTGTGTGTGTGTGTGTGTGTGTGTGTGTGTGTGTGTGTGTGTGTGTGTGTGTGTGAGTGTGTGCGTCTGTGTGTGTGTGTTTGTGTTTGTGGGTGCGTGTGTGAGTGTGTGTGTGTGTGTGTGTGCGTGTGTGTGTGTGTGTGTGTTTGTGTGTTCCTCAGAGGTGCTTGGTTCAGGTGCGTTTTAGCCCCTCCCTCCCTGATTATGTCATCGCAGCCGAGGCCGATCGTCTCCTAGCAACCAAACAGCAGCAGCTGATGCAGCAGGCAGCACAGCAACAAGCAGAAGCACCAACACAGGTACACACACACACTATACACACACACAGGTAACACACACACACACACACACACACACACACACACACACACACACACACACACACACACAGGTAACACACACACACACTATACACACAGGTAACACACACACACACACACACACACACATGTACATACACACACACAGGTACACACACACACACACACACACACACACACACACACAGGTACACACACACACACACACACACACACACACACACACACACACACACACACACACACACACACACACACACGCAGACACACACACACACGCACACACACACAGGTAACACACTATACACACACCCACTATACACAACAACAACAAGCAGAAGCACCAACACAGGTACCATGAGGACACACTC
>NW_026945643.1:453167-455667 GCF_034702125.1 Engraulis encrasicolus | reverse complement strand
TTGTACAGCATGTGTGTTGTCATGTGTCGTTGGTTCAGCAGCCTTGTGACCACACCGAGTAGATGCACATGTCTCCAATAATAAATATAAACTCTTCTTTGTGTCTCGTGTAGATGACATCATCAGTGCTGGACCTGACTGGACCCTTTATGCTGCTGAACGCCCTGAGACCCCTCAGACCCCGACACACACACACACTCCTCATCGCCTTCACACCCACGCAGCAGAGACAGGTACACACACACACACACACACACACACACACACACACACACACACACACACTCCTCATCGCCTTCACACCCACGCAGCAGAGACAGGTACACACACACACACACACACACACACACACACACACACACACACACACACTCCTCATCGCCTTCACACCCACGCAGCAGAGACAGGTACACACACACACACACACACACACACACACACTCCTCATCGCCTTCACACCCACGCAGCAGAGACAGGTACACACACACACACACACACACACACACACACACACACACACACACACACACACACACACACACACACACACACACACACTCCTCATCGCCTTCACACCCACGCAGCAGAGACAGGTACACACACACACACACACACACTCACACTCCTCATCGCCTTCACACCCACGCAGCAGAGACAGGTACACACACACACACACACTCACACTCCTCATCGCCTTCACACCCACGCAGCAGAGACAGGTACACACACACACACACACACACACACACACACACACACACACACACACTCCTCATCGCCTTCACACCCACGCAGCAGAGACAGGTACACACACACACACACACACGCACACACACACACACACATACACATACACACACACACACACCCTTCAGGCCCCGACACACACACACACACTGCTCATCGCCTTCACACCCACGCAGCAGAGACAGGTACACACACACACACACACACACACACACACACACACACACACACACACACACACACACACACACACACACACACAGAGGTTATAATAATAATAATAATAATTGTATTTGTATAGCACTGTTTCATACAAGGCATGTAACTCAAAGTGCTTAACAAATGGAAAAAAAAAACATTTTTAGAGATAGATTTAAAAGGAGAGGTATAGAGGAGAGGCAGAAAAAGCAGGAAGGCAGAGGAAGAAGAGATAGACAGAGAATGTAGAGTCATAAGGTCAACGTAGGTTAGGACCAGGATTCTTAGATGTGTAAGGTCCATAGTGGCTGGGCCTATCATAAGTCATAGATAGTCACACAGAGATTGGGCGCTCAGGTGCGGCCCCTGGTGGCATCAGGGGTGAGGAAAAACTCCCTTTCGCTTGATTCATAGTTTGTAAGGGGGAAAAAAAAGCTCAGTGAAGTCTGAGAAAAAAAAGACCCCCTATAGTCAGGAAGAAACCTCAGGCAGAGACCAGCGGCCACCTAGGGGAGCCCCCTGCCAGGGCTGGTTGCGAGTGGTAAGGGCGCTGCGGCAGCTGGGACACTATGACGCCTTGGCAGCTAGGAGTTGGCAAGGATGAAGAGGTGGGTCTTCAGCTGCTTCTTAAAGGAGTCGACGGAGGTGGTTGATCGAATCTCGATGGGGAGGGCGTTCCATCTCTTGGGCGCATAGCAGGCAAACGCGGCGTCGCCGATCTTCTTCTGCGGGGGGTGGGGGGTCCTTAGCAGCTTGGCATCAGTGGACCTGAGAGCTCGAGCAGGGGCATAAAAAGAGAGCATGTCTGAGATATAGCTAGGGGCAAGTCCATTTAATGCTTTAAATACTGTGAGCAGAATCTTAAAGTCGATTCTGTAAGAGACAGGTAACCAGTGCAGGTCTGCCAAGACAGGAGAGATGTGCTCTCTCATTCTGGTTCTTGTTAGGATTCTTGCCGCAGAATTTTGAATGAGTTGCAATTTGTCAATTAATTTTTTTTGGGAGACCAGAGAAGAGAGCATTGCAGTAGTCTATCCTACTGGTGACAAAGGCATGAATAAGTTTCTCAGCGTCTTGTTGGGGGGCCAAGCCGCGCACTTTGTTAACATTTCTAAGATGGAAAAAAGCAGATTTTGTTATCTTGTTGATGTGAGGCTCAAAGCTCAAATCCGAGTCTATGACCACACCTAGGCTAGTAACCTTATCTTTAATGTGTATGCTTAGGTCACCTAGGCTTGAGTGGAGTTTTGCACGTTTTTCCTTAGGCCCAATGAGCAACACTTCAGTTTTATCCTCATTTAATTTTAGGAAGTTACTGTTCATCCAATCTGTGATGGCAGACATGCATTTAGTCAAGGCATGAATGGCAGTGGTTTGGCTAGGCTCGACAGAGATATATAGTTGAGTGTCATCGGCATAGCTATGAAAATCAACATTGTGCTCTCTGATGATGGAGCCCAGGGGCAACATATAGAGAGAGAAGAGGAGAGGGCCCAAGCAACTACCCTGAGCAACTCCAAAAGGCACATCATACTTGTTGGAGACGTGTTCTCCG
>NW_026945643.1:368167-443167 GCF_034702125.1 Engraulis encrasicolus | reverse complement strand
TTGAAAATCAACATGGCTTCGAGCGGGATTAGAACTCACAACCTCCATATCTGTAATCCAACCCCTTTGCCATTGATATTAAATGACATACAATACATGATATTTGAAGTTGGCTAAGGAACACTGCATATGATATCATTTTGAAAATCAACATGGCTTCGACTGGGGTTCGAACCTCCAACCCCCATATCCCTAATTCAGCACATTTGCCATTCATACTAAATGACATACATGGCATTTTAAGTTGGCCAAGGAACACTGCATATGATATAATTTTGAAAGTCAACATGGCTTTGACTGGGATTCGAACCCCCAACCTCCATATCTGTAATCCAGCACATTTGCCATGCATACTAAATGACATACATGGCATTTGAAGTTGGCCAAGGAACACTGCATATGATGTAATTTTGAAAATCAACATGGCTTTGACTGGGTTTCGAACCCCCAACCTCAATATCTGTAATTCAGCACATTTGCCATCCATACTAAATGATATACATGGCATTTTAAGTCGGCCAAGGAACGCTGCATATGATATAATTTAGAAAATCAACATGGCTTCGGGTGGGTTTCGAACTCTCAACCTCCATATCTCTAATGCAGCGGCATGCATTACCACTAAGCCAAGCAGCTAATTGTCATGCATAGTCCAGCAAGACTATATTACATTGCATTGCAGAGCTGAACAATAGACTTCTAGAATGCTTGCTCGCACCTGCTCGTTAAGAATGGAATCTTGAGACAGTGACAGTTGAAATGGAATCCTTCACTGGCTGCACCTGTTGTGATTGAAAGTCAACATGGCTTTGACTGGGATTCGAACCCCCAACCTCCATATCTGTAATCCAGCACATTTGCCATGCATACTAAATGACATACATGGCATTTTAAGTTGGCCAAGGAACACTGCATATGATGTAATTTTGAAAATCAACATGGCTTTGACTGGGTTTCGAACCCCCAACCTCAATATCTGTAATTCAGCACATTTGCCATCCATACTAAATGATATACATGGCATTTTAAGTCGGCCAAGGAACGCTGCATATGATATAATTTAGAAAATCAACATGGCTTCGGGTGGGTTTCAAACCCTCAACCTCCATATCTCTAATGCAGCGGCATGCATTACCACTAAGCCAAGCAGCTAATTGTCATGCATAGTCCAGCAAGACTATATTACATTGCATTGCAGAGCTGAACAATAGACTTCTAGAATGCTTGCTCGCACCTGCTCGTTAAGAATGGAATCTTGAGACAGTGACAGTTGAAATGGAATCCTTCACTGGCTGCACCTGTTGTGATTGACTGAAAGACAGTTAGTATTGAGCTCTAAACTGGGGAGAAAATGAGAATTAGTTTTTTGTCTTTACAACATCGTTGTAGAAAAACTAAAAGGAGTTGGCACGTGTCCTTTTCACAGATCGGAGTCATGCTTGTGATCTCTCTAACAGTCTTTGAATGAAGTTTATAGGTGAAAGGGTTCAGGCACAAATGGACCTCCGTGTGGGACATGCGCTGATCTCTTGAAAAATGCCCTTTTCGAAATACTGGGATTCTCCATAGACCCAGGCCAGTTTTTTTTACAAACCTGCCATTTAAAAAGTATTGGGAGTTGGGAGATGAAACTTTCACAATTTGGAGACATCCCATAGAGCTCGCTAACAACGCGTCAACTAAACTTCTAGGTGAAAGTGTTGATGTTTTATGACCGAAAAAGCCTCCTACACTCTAATCTCTAGAGTGGCGGAACCTTGGTTCATGGAGGTTCCACCACTGTTTCCAATGGGGACCCAGGCTTTAACAAAATCGCCAAAAACGGGAAAACGACAAGAGACACGGAGAAGCCTATAACTATACGCGATCTCCAAGCCGAGCCGGTCGTTTTAGTGTTTGAACGGTGTCTCTATCTCGAAAGGCCTAGGAGGAGATCCATTTTCTATTTTACTGCTGCCCTGCACAAGACCAATAATAAGAAACAGGACTTAGAGATTACTATAATCGGGCCTTGCTCTGCAAGAGCTCTGCTCTTGCTCCGCAAGCCCGCTTAATAATTAGTGTTATGCAAGGCCAACAGCTGACTATCACATTTCTTATTTGTTATGTTCCAAAATGTATGTAAATATTACCACCTAAGGTCTACAGCAAATAGATAATGGCATTGTACTAACTCAAAATGGAAGTTAAAAAAACCCGAAAGTCAAATAATTACCTACCCTAATCCTAAAGCACTGCTAGGAAGCAGCCCAACAGGTGACCTAAGGCGGCTATAATTCACTCTTCCCACCCACCTCGCAGTGCCGGGAATAGACACTTGCTTATAAATATACAGCACCATCTAGTGTTCTTATTTTGTCATTACTTTGAGTTTCTTTGAATTTTACACCACCACCCAGGGATGGGCAAAGACACAACTAAATGTATTTCAAAATACAATGCAAAATAAGATGTTACAAATATGTTACAAAACACATAACAGTAAATGTATCAATAATCAAAATAATGTATTTTGCATTTTCAAATACACAAAATACAACAGAAACTAGGTATGTAGGTGTGTCCTGACATTCAAGCTAATGAGTCTGGCTATTTGGTGTAGCGGTTAGAGCCCCAGTTTTGCATGCCAGAAGTTCAAGGTTCGAGTCTCAGCAAGGAAACTCAATTTCCCTTCGCTACTCAATGGCTTGTATGGCATGACCAAAAATAACAATTCAATTCACTTACACAATAAAAGGTAGGCCTACTTTAAACCACACAAACTCCTGTGTAACCATCATTTCCAGTCATTGAACAAACAATAATGTTAAGTTCTTGTAATTATGGAGAAGGCTATATAAACAATGGGCTACTTGGCACAACTAGCATTTAAAAAATGGTACAGATATGTCAAGGTCTGTATGTGAGTTCAATAAACAAGAAAGTGTATCTTGTAAATTATGTCCACGTATCTTGCAAAGCGTCACTAATGCACCATTTGTGGCCTTAGAGCGCCATCTTGTGTGTGATGCATGGTGCAGCATTAGTTATGATCACGGTTGCACCTTTGGTGCTAAGCATGGCAATTTCAATTATTGATGATATTTTATCAAGAGTGCCGTTTTTTGATTCAACAGTATATATTCAATAATTCAGAATTTTGAGGCTGGTTATTCAATAGTAACTCCTAGTCAAGTAGTCACCTGCCAGTGTTACCTGGGAATTGAACTGTAAATCTTTGGAGTCCTTCACCCCTTTCCCAGACATACACTTTTACATTCCAATATAGCTACAAGCATCACTTACATACTATTTGATCCGTGTTCCTACTATGTAATTGCATTGTTCAGGAGAAAGTAGGCTATTGTATTTTCTCTTATTTTGAAAATTCAAAATACAGGGGGGAAAGTATTTTGATACAAACTTCAAATACTTGTAATTCACTGACATGAAACACAAAATTCAAAATACTATGTTCTATTTCGAAATGTATTTTAATTAGAAGTATTCGAGATACTGGACCTGGCCATCCTTACCACCACCTAGTGTCCGTATTATGTCATGCTTTGAATTTCTTCGAATTTAAATTCTGTGAAATTCAGTTTCCTGCCATTCCAATTCGAATTGCAATTCCATTTCCTGTTTGGAATTTCAATTCAATTCATATTGAAATTCAAGAATTGAATTTGAATATTGGGGTCATTCTCAATTCAATTCGGAATTTCGTACAAGCCTGACACACACACACACACACACACACACACACACACACACACACACACACACACACACACACACACATTCAGTTTGATGAAAAGAGAATAATTGTAATTTAAGAGTACTGAGTGTGGAGTTTTGGGCAGGAGGGGTAGTGCCTACTTTATATTAACACTTTTTTCTCGGTATGTGTGTGCGTGTGCGTGTGTGTGTGCGTGTGTGTGTGTGCGTGCGTGCGTGTGTGTGTGTGTGCCGTGTGTGTGTGTGTGTGTGTGTGTGTGTGTGTGTGTGTGTGTGTGTGTGTGTGTGTGTGTGTGTGTGTGTGTGTGCATGTGTGTGTGTGTGCGTATACGTGTGTGTGTTTGTTACTGTGTGTGTATTTGTGATGTTGCTTCGTGTGTGTGCTTGCGTGCATGCATGTGTGCCTGTGTGTGTGTGTGTGCTTGCATGCGTGTGTATTTGTGTGTGTCTATGTAGAATGTTGAGTTTGTGTGGGAGGGGTCTGCGGCATTGAAGGGGAGTGGCTTCAGCGTGGACCCGCCCAAAGGAAGTGTGGAGGCCGGAGGAAGAAAATCACTCAACATCACATACACACCTCCTAAAGGACACACACAGGTAACACACACACACACACACACACACACACACACACACACACACAACATCACATACACACAGAGACACACAGAGACACACACACACACACACACACACACAACATCACATACACACCTCCTAAAGGACACACACAGGTAACACACACACACACACACACACACCCAACATCACATACACACTTATTAAAGGACACACACACACACACACACACACACACACTCAACATCACATACACATCTCCTAAAGGACACACACAGGTACACACACACACACACACACACACATGCACTCAACATCACATACACATCTCCTAAAGGACACACACAGGTACACACACACACACACAGACACACACACTCAACATCACATACACATCTCCTAAAGGACACAGACAGGTAACACACAGACACACACACACACACACTCAACATCACATATACACCTCCTAAAGGACACAGACAGGTAACACACACACACACACACACACACACAACATCACATACACACCTCCTAAAGGATACACACAGGTAACACACACACACACACACACACACACAACATCACATACACACCTCCTAAAGGACACACACAGGTAACACACACACACACACACACACACACACACATCACATACACACCTCCTAAAGGACACACACAGGTACACACACACACACACATCACATACACACCTCCTAAAGGACACACACAGGTAACACACACACACACACACACACACACACATCACATACACCCCTCCTAAAGGACACACACAGGTAACACACACACACACACACACACACACACACACACACAACAACAACACATACACACCTCCTAAAGGACACACACACACACAACATCACATACACACCTCCTAAAGGACACACACAGGTAACACACACACACACACACACACAACATCACATACACACCTCCTAAAGGACACACACAGGTAACACACACACACACACACACACACCCAACATCACATACACACTTATTAAAGGACACACACACACACACACACACACATGCACTCAACATCACATACACATCTCCTAAAGGACACACACAGGTACACACACACACACACATGCACTCAACATCACATATACACCTCCTAAAGGACACAC
Source organism: Engraulis encrasicolus (assembly GCF_034702125.1). Taxonomy (NCBI): domain Eukaryota; kingdom Metazoa; phylum Chordata; class Actinopteri; order Clupeiformes; family Engraulidae; genus Engraulis; species Engraulis encrasicolus. The sequence continues at coordinate 437,720 of NW_026945643.1, read as the reverse complement.
ACAGGTAACACACACACACACACACACACACTCAACGTCACACACACAGTCCTCCTAAAGGACACACACAGGTAACACACACACACTCAACATCACGTACACACCTCCTAAAGGACACACACAGGTAACACACACACACGCACACACACACTCAACGTCACATACACACCTCCTAAAGGACACACACAGGTAACACACACACACGCACACACACACACAACATCAAATACACACATCCTAAAGGACACACACAGGTAACACACACACACACACACACACACACACACACACACACACACAACATCACATACACACCTCCTAAAGGACACACACAGGTAACACACACACACACACACACACACACACACACACTCAACATCACATACACACCTCCTAAAGGACACACACAGGTAACACACACACACACACACACACACACACACACACACACACACACACACACACACACACTCAACATCACATACACAGATCCTAAAGGACACACACAGGTAACACACACACACACACACACACACACACACACACACACACACTCAACATCACATATACACCTCCTAAAGGACACACACAGGTACACACACACACACACACACACACACACACACACACACACACACACACACACTCAACATCACATACACCCCTCCTAAAGGACACATACCGGTAACACACACACACACACACACACACACACACACACACACACTCAACATCACATATACACCTCCTAAAGGACACACACAGGTAACACACCCACACACACACACACACACACACACACACACACACACACACACACACACACACACACTCAACATTACACACACACCTAATAAAGGACACACACAGGTAACACACACACACATGCACACACACACACTCAACATAACATACACACACACACACACACAACATCACATACACACCTCCTAAAGGATACACACAGGTAACACACACACACACACACAACATCACATACACACCTCCTAAAGGATACACACAGGTAACACACACACACACACACACACACACAACATCACATACACACCTCCTAAAGGACACACACAGGTACACACACACACACACACATACAACATCACACACACACCTCCTAAAGGACACACACAGGTACACACACACACACACTCAACATCACATACACACACATACATCACATACACACCTCCTAAAGGACACACACAGGTAACACACACACACACACACACACACACATCACTTTCACACCTCCTAAAGGACACACACAGGTAACACACACACACACACATCACATACACACCTCCTAAAGGACACACACAGGTAACACACACACACACACACACACACACACACACACCTCCTAAAGGACACACACAGGTACACACACACACACACACACACACACACACACACCTCCTAAAGGACACACACAGGTAACACACACACACACACACACACACTCAACATCACATACACACCTCCTAAAGGACACACACAGGTAACACACACACACACACACACACACATCACATACACACCTCCTAAAGGACACACACAGGTAACACACACACACACACACACACACACACACATCACATACACCCCTCCTAAAGGACACACACAGGTAACACACACACACACACACACACACACATCACATACACACCTCCTAAAGGACACACACAGGTAACACACACACACACACACACACACAACATCACATACACACCTCCTAAAGGACACACACAGGTAACACACACACACACACACACACACACACACACACACACACACACACACACACACACACACACACACACACAGTCCTCCTAAAGGACACACACAGGTAACACACACTAGAGAACTGCATTGGGCGGGTTTTCTCGTTTCTCTCCCGCCCGCTCCCGCTGAATATTAGACCATTACCGCCCGCTCCCGCAGGGCTTGCGCACCGTGCCCGCCCAGTCCCGCGGTGTTGTCCACTCCCACTCCCGCATGCTGGTCTCTTGGTGCATTGGAATAGGCTTCGCGCTTCTGTTTTGTTTAGGCTACGTTCATTTTCATAAGCGAAATAACTGCAGCTTTTTCTATTTTTCTCCGAATGTAGGCTAATTAAATATTTAAACAGGGCTGCTTGAATGACCTGCTAACCCATAATGCCAATGCATGACAACCCAAGAGAATCAAATTTGATTTCGTTTTATTAGGCCTAACACAAACCAACAAACAAAAATCAAAACTTGCAGTCACATGGCAGAAAAATCCCAATTATTCGTCAGATGTTGCAGGTATTCTGCTTGAAAAAAAAGGTGACAAATTCTGCCTGTAACATCTGGCATCATCGCGACGACCGGGTCCGTGTAACGCTTTGGTGCTTTGCTCCATTTTCGGAATTAATATGAAAAAGATGGGTTCATAACTTCAATTTTCCAGATAGCCTAACTCTGAAAACAGGCAACTGTTTTTTTATTGTAATTTGTAACATCTTGGCTCAAGTAGCGCCAGATGTGTTTTGTAGAGATATGCCTACAAATGACATGGATGGCAAGTCAGCTTGAGACGTAGCCTACAGATCTGACAGAAAGACTGGCTCCGCCGTAGGCCAACCTGCACACTTAGTACAGTAGCCTACCCAAGTTGGGGCATGATTTAATATTGTGATGTTTTACGCAGCACAGCCGCAGCGACATTTCAGCACACAAACAACTGAGGACGTGCGGCATCAGCGTGTGATCCTTCCATTCACTGAAGAAACTTTTCCAGTGCGAGGGTGGGAGATTTCGCCTTTTCATAGCGTTGCAGTTGACACAATTACGGCAGGGGAAAATACCTGAGGGGTGGTCACATAGCCAGTTATGAGGTGGAGTAGGCTATGTGCCTGCTGAGTCGGATAGCCTACTCTATCTTTCATAGGCAAATCTCGGGGGTTAGAAAATGATTGTCCAAATGTTGTGTCATTAGATAAGATGTGCCACTGTTTCTTTAGACCTATTGTGTTTGATGTCAGATGAGTGAAAATTAAGCCTACCATGGCCAGTCGTGGTTTGTCTTGGTTGCGCACTTGTTTCTCCAACAAGGTACTTCTCTCCAGGCATTTAAATTAGGCTACCAGCATCACATTGACCAAGTGCTCGTAGACTATTTTGGCCTGAGTCTCAAATTCGTCATCTGTTCTGCAATATGTCGGTTTATCGCAATGTGGCAGATGGAAATAGCCTCTTAACGCACGTAGCCACCACCCGCCCTCTATGGCAAAACGTTTACCTTATTGTAAATTCTTGCGCGTCCGCAGAACTTGCAGTACAGATTGAAACGCAGGCCAAAATATCCACGAGCACTTCGTCAATACGGGATATGATGCTAGTGGTAATTTAAGTGCATGCCTGAAGGCACGCAATTCTGCGAACACATATAGCACTACTTACAATGGATTAAAAAATTGGATCTAAGCACTGCAAAGCGTTACATGGACCCATCGGGGTAGGGTAGGGTATATGCAATATGCTGATAGCCTACATTGCAATTGACAAAATAATGTGGATAAACAATATACTTCTTCTTATAGCCTCAATAACGGGACCAACTCGGCCTCCAGCATTGGCCACTGCGAGCTGTTATAATAAGGGTGTAGGCCTAGTCAATATTGCAATGTGTAGGCTAATTCTGCAGTGGTTTACATTATTTGTATGCATTATTTATGAGTAAAATAAATAGTCCAATTAACAACTAACAGGTCTAGGCCAATAGACTACTTTTTTTTTCAATATCGGCCCCCTTTTCTACTGGAAAGCGGTGACCAAATGCGAGCTTTAACAGTGCAATTAGTTGCCAAGATAAATGCGGCTGCATCAGGATGTCGTTTGCAAAATGACTTATGTTAAATTTGTTGCTTAAATAACTAATATGTTTAGGCTACTAAAGTTAATTTGATGGTGTACTTCAACTGAAAACACGTACCAGCTATCTTCTGCAACGTGGGGCAGCTGTCATTCTGAATGACATAAGGCGCAAGTAGACTACATGCCCTCTCGGCCGACACGGCGTGAAACTAGTGAGTCGAGTCCCGTGCCGCCCGCACAACTCCACTGTATTTGAATTCTCCGCCCACTCCCGCCCGCAGCTTTGCCAACACCGCCCGCTCCCGCGAGATTTGCGTTGGGTCCTGCGGGACCCAGCGGGTCCCAATCCCAATGCAGGTCTCTAACACACACACACACACACACACACACACACACACACACACACACACACACACACACAAACACTCAACATTACATACACACCTCCTAAAGGACACACACAGGTAACACACACACACACACACACACACACACACACAAACACTCAACATCACATACACACCTCCTAAAGGACACACACAGGTAACACACACACACACACACACACACACACACACAAACACTCAACATCACATACACAGCGCCTAAAGGACACACGCAGGTAACACACACACACACACACACACACACACACACACACACACACACACACACACACACACACACACACACACACACACACACCACACACACACACACACACACTCAACATCACATACACACCTCCTAAAGGACACACACAGGTAACACACACACACACACACACACACCCAAACACTCAACATCACATACACACCTCCTAATGGACACACACAGGTAACACACACACACACACACACTGTGAATAATTTCACATTATCACTTTAACAATTTCACTGTATTACCTTATCAAATTGACCTGAAAGAACACACAGGAAACAGAGGTAGCATTTAAAATCTACGAGCAGCTCGGGGGTCTTGCACTCACAGAAAATGGTTACATGGTTCCTTGCAAGCCCGAATCTACCAGCAGTGGGCTAGGCCTTTATTATCTCATTCTAACAAGTAATTTTCCTATCATGCATATGTAAAACTAGATATGAGGAACATATATGGTCTCGTCTCCCCCTGGTTCCGTGGGCTCTTACTGGCGTCTGGTCTGTGATGGATAGCTTCCACCAGCCTAAACATCCAAGGTCATAGTTCAACAGAGTAGTACCCCAAACAGGACGACCAAGGCAGAGATGTTTTCCTTGTGGACCAGAGATGTCACATAACTCAGAGCAAAGGAGAGAGAGAGAGAGAGAGAAAGAAAGAGACAGAGAGAGAATAACATAGTATAAAACCCTAACTAAAGGTTACACTTTTATCACATTGTATATTTTCAATAATACATGTATAAATGCAGAGAATTTATTAACATAATTCCCTCCTCTTGAAAATATAATCATTATCACTAAACAATCACCATGGCTTTTACGCATGGTGTGTAGAATGAAAATATTCGAATATAAAGGTCAGAGTTATCTAGTTATTCAGAACCATTACACTGCGTTAGTCTGCTCCATATTAGTTAGGCTCAAATGTATTAACAGTTCCAAATTGTCTCAGTTCTTAAACAAGGCTGTACCCATGCTTGTCCAGGAAACGTCTTTCTCAAAATCAGCAGTTTTCTTTTTTTCATCCATTGGAATCATTCTGATGGCACACGTACATCTGTGTAGACAACGCAGAGTGTCACTTTGAATCAGACACTATAAAAATCTGTCATTCAGACAGAAGCACAAATACCTCCCCAACCTCGTTGTGGGCAAAGGTTTCAACTTGTCCAACCAGTAGACTCCTTTAATAACCAGGGTTACTGCTGAGAGAGAGAGCAGTGTCGATTTCCTGCCAATCACCTAGGTCAACATAAATATTTAAGTTCTGGACCAGCAGCTTTCACATGAGCATAGGGAGCAACTAAGGCATTCCTTAAAGATTTTAAATTGGTATAGCGTAGTCAAAACATCTATGGTGTCATTCTAATCACGTAAAATTAGGAAGAAATCATACCTATGTTTCGAATATACACAATGTTAAAACAAAATCATTATTTCTTGTTCTCTCAATGAAGTCTTAAACACACATAAGCCATGTATGACAGGTACACGTAATATTCACTTCGCCATCCGCGTCTATCAATCATCTTGGGATTTGTATCCACTCTCAAAGTCCATGTTCATAGAAAATGTCCAACTTGTAAGGAAAAACACAGTCTCACACTTGCATTCTCCATTGGCTGAGGGGAGCTCCTTGCTCACCAGTACTGAAACGGACGGAATGTAAACATTCAGTCCCTTTTGATGCAACCGGGCAGCTCTCTCCACTCCAAGTCTTAACGTGCAACCAGGGAAGCTGACAAGGGGGACAAAGGGAACAGTTGCCCCGGGCCCTGGGAGAAGGGGGGGGGCAGAATTGGGTCCTCACTACATTGCATGTATTGGGTGAGGGGGCCCTTTCAGATGACTTTGTCCGGGGCTCAGCCAAATCTGTCAGCGGCCCTGCGTGCAACTCGGGACTTTTCCTGCTGAAAATGAAGAACAGCGAAAAGTATTCTACACTAAACATTTATCATTCTCAATGTGTTTCTAAATATGGTTAGTGAAATCAACATTGTTGTAAGTAAATGTGTTAGGTTTGGTTAGGGGTGAAGTTTCAGAACAAGATCTCATTTAACATGCATTTGTTTGATGCACTATTCATTAATTTGAGGAGTAGCACATTTCAAAAACAGCCATTATTCCATGTGCTTTAAAGAATTACCAAACAAAATAAAAACATGATGCATAAAACATCTGTAAATATCCTAAAATGTCTCTCCTGTTTGAGGCATGTGTCATCCACATGACTCAATAACACTGAAGTCATACCTAAACAGGCTTTGAGCACAGTAAACGAGGAGGATAATTGTTAACACAAATCAAACCAAGTTGGAGAGAAAATAAAAACAAAATACAGCATAACCCAGAAAGTTATAAACCAAAAATAAAATACAAAGTAAAACACAAACAATTCCAAAACCCCCTGCACCCTCCATCACGGAGGTGCATACATCAATACAGGAAAAGGCAAACACAGTCAGCAATATGCCGCACAGAAAGAAGCGCTCAGTGGGCATCTTAACCACACACAGACAGTAACAAGGAGAAGTGTGCAGCTGGAACAGAGTAGAGAGCTGTAAAATAAAAACAAATAAAAACCCATGTCACCAGTGCTGACAAAACAAAACCCGAAACATTGTTGCATAACCAATACTTGAAATAAAAAATGAAATAAAAAATACTACATCCAGGAAAGCTCTGAAAATACTCCATGCATAGCAGAGTGGACCTGACGTCAATTATTCAAGAAATTAATTATCAACTATGGACTGCAATTGCATAACTACACCACTGGGAGAACCTCCCCAGAGGTAATAACCAGTACACCAAGGCACAACAGGTTCGGATAGATATGCACAGAGACGTTCCCTTTTGTTGACATAAAAAGTATTTGATGTACTGACACAAAACATAAAACAAATCACAAAACACTCTGAACTGGCCGTGCTGCCGAAATAAAAAGGAAGGGGGGAAATCCAGAGTGTCTGCCCTAAATATTGCAAAGCATCAGGTCTCAGGGCAGGTTAACTGTGTGGACCGATAAAGGTACTCAAGATTAAATGCGCACAGACACACACACCACGGCAAGTAGGCGATTCAATCAGAGGGAGTACATACTACAAGCAAATCCGGTCAACACCAGTCATTACACACCGGCGAGTTAATTCCAACGGTTGCACTACACACAAGTATGGGCTACTGATGCTACCCAGGAGCCTGCCCTAAGCGGATGAAATAACGAGTCAGGAGTGCGTAAACACTCCGGACAGCCATCTAAATAGACGGGAAGGGAGGAGGCGGCCAGCACGACACAAACCAAAGAAAACAAACAAACAGAAAAGAATGTAAAAAAAAAAATACGTTTGGGCAAAGCAGGTGATGGGCCAACTGCCCATGGTGAATGTAAATGATCAGACCCTCGGCGACACTCTCCTCACAACATGACAGGGCGAGAGGAGTTAGAACAGTTCGGATAACAGGGTCTGTCCAACCTAAACACAGACAAAAGGGACGTGGCCAGGGTGCTTGTCCGCGCGTAACCGGACCTCAGCACAGACCACAAAGGCAGAGGTTAAACCCCCCATAGACACTCAAACACCGGGAGAGCTCTAAAAGCCTTCTATTTCGGGGGTTTGTTTAAAAAAAAACATGGCCTAGTCGCCACTAACTAATTAGCCACTCAGTGGCCAAGCGTCTCATTACGTCATTTCACTACAGCAAGACTGGGGGACACATTGTCTGGTGAACTGCACGGTTCTACCCGTTACACACAAATGGACAGAATCGGCACATGGAAAACAACAAGCATGCAACATAAAATGTAAAAATGTAAAGCGACCTTGGGTTCCTTGAAAGGCGCTATATAAAACCAAGTTATTATTATTATTATTATTATTATAAAATTACTACAGCCACAGACATAGTTGGCTAGTAGTTAGGTCTGCATTAAACACTTCGCAACAGAACAAAACATATTGGCATGCAGTCCTCACTGTCCTTTGTTCATGAGGTCATGGTAGATGTAGGGGCTTAGCCCAACTCCGGTCAGTAAGGACAGCACACAGGGAGAGAAAAACAAAGTACGGGAACATGCCATCAAAACACAACACACAATACATCAAACTGGCAACACAAACCACCTTGCTGTCCACATCGTTACAACTAATAAGATAGGATGAGATTTGTCCTCACATAAACCTGTGGCACATAACCACTTTTAAAGCAATGAAATTAAGTCAGAACTGCGTCTCATAGTATTTTGAAACAAGTAGGCTTATATAAAATGTAAGGTTAAATCTCACCCAACTTGTACATTTAGACATAACCAACCATAAACCATCCTTAAAGCAAAATAAAACCCAGACAGAGTCAAACAAAACTGACAAATAAAATAAAGAAATAAATCACAGTTGGGAGATAGCAAAACAAACCAACTGCTTTAATGACCAGACAAGTGAGTCCAGTTGTCTTGTGAACCCAACTTACGGCACAGTCGAGGTAGAACCCAGTGTGAAGAAGCGCCTTCATGCACACCGGACCTCCAGCGACATCCAGTAACAGTCATTGAAAAGTTAAGTACCACAGTACTGCAGGATAATGACATAACACAGTGTCGTGATCAATGCATCACAAATTCAGTAGTGCCATTCAGGTAACAGGAAATTCATAACACTACGTCTGAACGGATTAAAAGAAAAGGGGAAAGAAAACAGAATTATCCCTCAGAAAAGCATAGACCTATGTTCAAACCAGTATTAAAACTCCAAAATAACCAAAAAAACAAACAGATTCATTAGGGCTTATGAAACATATGAAAGTTTCAAAGACTACTCAAATTACTCAAATGGTCTTGGCTTCTAGAAAGTTGCAGGTTCACAATGAAAGTTCACAAACAAAAACAAATACATTGTGGAATTTTTTTTTATAAAAACAAAATGAAAAGAACAGAATGACAAACCTCCATGTCGCCACAGCCCATCATATGCGACAGAACAAAAATGGTCCCCAAAAATAACTTTGCAGTAAATAAAAAAACACATACCCATTGTTTTGCTGTTTATACTCAGGAAAGTCAAATGTCTCTCTGACATTCTGGAGGATCACACCAACACGGACCAGACCGTCCTTCACTAGACGTCACAATCACTCATTCATTACGTGCACTCAGTGAGGCAAACCACTCACATACACAACCCGGGGAGTGACACACACCCACACACACAGCATTCACACAGCCGGCATTCAACATGAACAAACATGGACATGGACATGGACACAAACATGAACATGGGCCCATTTAGACAAACACAGACATACAGACAGGTAGCCTAACCTATCAACTTAGAAAAAGTGTTTAGTTATGTCACACTCACTGCTCATTGACGAAGTGGAAGGGATATTTCGCAAGTTATCGCCATTGCCAGATAACTTCCACTGCGACAAGAGCAAGTTGGGTGTGCACACTAGACATTGAACAAATCAGTTCTTCTAAGTATAGTTGTCATCTCCACTCGAGTTCTTCTTGTCTAGGGAACAATGTCGAGCCCAATGACCCGTCATGCCACATGCAAAGCACAAATTATATTTTCGTCTCTCACCCATACACCCTAAGTGTCCTCTACCCCTCCCCCTCCTCTGGGCACGGCTGCCACGCACTGGATTCTCAGTCTTTGGGAAAGAGAGTGCTCGAAAATCATCCAATAAGTCTCGATCTGCAGTCTGGGAATAATTTTCCACTACTGAGGATTGGGAGCGAGTATTTGTTCTACTCATTGTAGGGGTGGCAGAATTGACCTCGAGGGTCATCACCCCCTTTAACACATTGTGTGAGTAGAGAGGAAATGGGACAGGCGTCCGTTCAACTCGTGCTACGGCAAGAGCGTCAGGGGGAGCAACTACAGTAGACCTACAGGGTGTTGTGAGTGGAGCTGGATGGTCCTGATATTGACCTCCTTCCTCACACCTTGTAACAGTCATCACATGGTCATCAGACACATACACAACAGTATCATCGTCATGTACTTTGTCAGTTTGCTTATGCTTCATTTGCATATTCCTAAATTTTAATTCACACACTCTGGCTTCTTCTTCATACTCAGCCATTTTTTCTTTGTGGCGAAGAAGCACATTTTCTAATAAGGCCTCACAATTTTCAATTGTAAGGCTTCCATTAAAGCCATATTTTACATTCCATCGCCTCACATAAGCTGAGGAGCCAGAATGCCTTTTTTCCATAAATTCAATGTCACCACCATGATCAGGCTTTGGATTTGTGGTACCCATGACATAAAATGAGCTCGCTTCAAGAGATATAACGTGGTGTGACAAACCACCAGTTAGACTCTCAAAACAAAATATCACAAAGAAAGAGTACCTCAGCGTCCTGCCAAGGTTCAAATGTCACCATATGTCACCGGCTTAGGCAACACAAGTGGCTAAAAATAATTTAGAAAAAAAACTTTCATCAATTTTGACAAAACAAAACAGAAAGATGTCCAACTATTACTGTACGACCTGCAGTTCTAAATTAAACACAAAGAAGTAAAATAGCACTGCATTTCGGGGAAGCATCCTCTGTCTCAACTATGACAAAATTTTGAAAAGTTAAATTCTAATTGCAGAGGTTTAAAATTGCCATAAACAGAATTTGTTCAGTATCCAACTATTACTTTACACATTCAGCTAACAGCCAACTGCGGGGAAGTACTGCTCATTCTCTGATATGCAATAAATTAAACCGTTCGTATGATGAGAACCCATTGTCTTGTAACAAAACAAGGACAGAATTCGGACAGGCTACCCAGGTTCCAAACCCAGGTACCAAATACAGGTAATTTCCCACGCCACATGGACAAATTCCCGGAGAATTTCCCATGCCACATGGACAAATTCCCGGAGCCAAAACTCTATATACAGGTCATTTCCAATGCCACATCGACAAATTCCCAGAGTCAAAGCTCTATATACCGGTATGCTTGCCTGAAAAGGACTCACGTATATTACAGCCTGAAAAGGACTCACGTATATTACAGCCTACAGGGCTTACAGCGTCAAGCCTAGGGCTGGATCTCAAACGGTGCACTTGTGCACTCCGGGCACTATGTTTCAGTGCGTAACTAATACGGTATACGCACTGAAACATGAAGTGTGCCATTTGAGATTCAGCCCAGGTCTTGATGCCTAACCAGCCACTAGCCAGGACTTAAGTAGTTCAAACTACTTACGCACGTCTGCGGAATGCCGTCAAGCCCCGGTCCTGGGGGAAAGATCAGAGCTCAGCCTCCAAGATCCACGGCTCTAACGTGGTGCGCACACTCTTCAGCATCAACAATGACCTGTCACCCCAGGAACGAGCTATCCTGGCAAAAAATTTAGAAATAAAAAATCCAAATCCATACTACCTCTATCCTGCGGCTCCCAGTTGGTTCTTTACTCAGTCAGTCGTCGCTGAATATGAAGGCGTAGTGAGGCAAAGTCACCTACTTCAGGATCCCAGTGAAAACTTGGTGTCCAGGCGTCCTTACGTCTCCATATATCAGGGAGGACAATTATTTGAGGTTGGCTATCGAAGGACCAAAACATGTGAATAATTTCACATTATCACTTTAACAATTTCACTGTATTACCTTATCAAATTGACCTGAAAGAACACACAGGAAACAGAGGTAGCATTTAAAATCTACGAGCAGCTCGGGGGTCTTGCACTCACAGAAAATGGTTACATGGTTCCTTGCAAGCCCGAATCTACCAGCAGTGGGCTAGGCCTTTATTATCTCATTCTAACAAGTAATTTTCCTATCATGCATATGTAAAACTAGATATGAGGAACATATATGGTCTCGTCTCCCCCTGGTTCCGTGGGCTCTTACTGGCGTCTGGTCTGTGATGGATAGCTTCCACCAGCCTAAACATCCAAGGTCATAGTTCAACAGAGTAGTACCCCAAACAGGACGACCAAGGCAGAGATGTTTTCCTTGTGGACCAGAGATGTCACATAACTCAGAGCAAAGGAGAGAGAGAGAGAGAGAGAAAGAAAGAGACAGAGAGAGAATAACATAGTATAAAACCCTAACTAAAGGTTCCACTTTTATCACATTGTATATTTTCAATAATACATGTATAAATGCAGAGAATTTATTAACAGGTAGGTCACTGTAACACACACACACACACACACACACACACACACACACACACACACACACACATGCACTCAACATCACATACACACATCCTAAGGGACACACACAGGTACACACACACACACACACACACACACACACACACACACACACACACACACACACACACACACACACACACACACACACTCAACATCACATATACACCTCCTAAAGGACACACACAGGTAAGGCAAGGCAAGGCAAGTTTATTTATATAGCGCATTTCATACACAGGTGCAACTCAATGTGCTTCACAAAGTTAACAAATGTAAATGAAAGGAAACAGGGAAGAAAGAAGGAAATGAATTAGAGTCAAAAAGCATTTAAAAACATTAAGATAAAACATAAGGTAAAAATAATAATAAAATAAAATAAAACAAATTAAATAAAAAATAAAAATAATAAGAATAAGTAATTTAAGCTAGGGGAAAGCATCTGAGAACAGCTTTGTCTTGAGTCTAGATTTAAAGCTATCAATAGTGGGTGCATTTTTTATGTCATCTGGAAGCTGGTTCCAAAGCTTTGAAGCATAGAAGCTAAAGGCTGCCTCTCCACACTTTGTTTTGACTTTTGGAATCACCAGCAAATTCTTCTCCGTTGACCTTAGTGACCTAGTTGGTGCATACAGCTGAAACATATCCAGTAGATATGTGGGTCCCATTCCATTTAGTGATTTAAACACAAGTAGCATAGCCTTAAAATCAATTCTGTAGCTTACTGGGAGCCAATGCAGCGATCTTAAAATTGGAGTAATGTGGTCGAACTTCCTTGTCTTTGTAAGAACCCTTGCAGCTGCGTTTTGTACAAGTTGAAGCTGTTTAATGGTTTTATTGGGGAGGCCAGTAAAAAGACTGTTACAGTAATCAACTTTACTAGAAATAAAGGCATGTATTAGCTTCTCCAGATCATGTTTAGACATCAGGCCCCTAAATTTAGAGACGTTTTTTATGTGATAAAATGCAGACTTAGTAATAGCTTTCATGTGACTGTTGAAGTTTAGGTCACTGTCAATGAGGACCCCAAGATTTTTAACTGTTTCCCTTGCTTTCAGTCCCTTCGTTTCAAGGATAGTAGCAATCTTTTGTCTCTCCTCTCTTTTCCCAAATATAATTACTTCAGTTTTATCTGTGTTCAGCTGGAGGAAATTGTGAGACATCCATTTGTTAATTTGGTCCATGCAATGATAGAGTGATTCAAGGGGGGTATAGTCATTTGGGGACATAGATAAGTAGAGCTGGGTATCATCCGCATAGCTATGGTAATTTATGGAGTTATTCTCGATAATGTGTCCCAGTGGCAACATATACAGATTGAACAGTAGTGGTCCCAGAATGGAGCCCTGGGGGACCCCACAATCCAGAGACATTGGTGATGAAGTATGTCTTCCAATGGCGACAAAAAAACTTCTTTGTTGTAAGTACGATTTTAACCAGTCGATCACTATGCCCGTAAAGCCAACCCAGTGTTCCAGTCTATGTAGTAGTATAGAATGATTAACTGTATCGAAAGCAGCACTCAAATCAAGAAGTACCAAGACGGATGATTTGCCAGCATCAGAATTCAATCTTATGTCATTCATAACTTTAATAAGAGCTGTTTCAGTGCTGTGGTAGGCACGGAAACCTGATTGAAACTTATCAAAATAGCTATTAGACATTAGAAAAGCAGTTAATTGGTTAAAAACAATTTTCTCTATTATTTTACCCATGAATGGTAGATTGGATATGGGCCTATAGTTGTTTAGTACCAGTGCATCCAGGTTGTTCTTTTTCAGTAAGGGTTTCACAACTGCTTCTTTCAGACAGCCTGGGAATACGCCTGTTTGTAGTGAGGTGTTGATGATCTGGTAACACACACACACACACACACACACACACACACACACACACACACACACACACACACACACACACACACACACACACAAACACTCAACATCACATACACACCTCCTAAAGGACACACACAGGTAACACACACACACACACACACACACACACAAACACACATCACACACACCCCTCCCCAAGCACACACACAGGTACACACACACACACACACACACACACACACACACACTCACACACAACATCACATACACACCTCCTAAAGGACAACACAGGTACACACACACACACACACATAATCAAACACACACACATCACATACACACCTCCTAAAGGACACACACAGGTAACACACACACACACACACACACACACACACACACACACACACACACACACACACACACACACACACACACACACACACACACACACACACTCAACATCACATACACACCTCCTAAAGGACACACACAGGTACACACACACACACACACACACACACACACACCTACAGTATATCACGAAAGTGAATACACTCCTCACAGTTTTGCAGATTTTTGAGTATATCTTTTCATAGGAAAGCATTACAGAAATGTAACTTTGACACAATGATTAGTGACCTTTTAACAACATATTTAACCGCTTAAATTTCTTTTTCACTCAGAAAAAAACAAAATACAGCCATTAATGTTTGAACATGTACTCACAAAAGTGAGTACACCCCAGATTAAAATCCGGTAGAGAAGGGGCTATGTTGGCTCGAATCGTCTCGAAATGAAACGAAATGAAAAGGGATGACAAGGGAGGTCATCAGTGTGCGTTTCAACCTTTCTTTGCATTGAACTTTTAAATTTTGAGTCTGCATCTGGCTTAAATAGATTGGTGTGAGATTTGAATGCAATCCTATGGAGAATATCATGATCTGCTTCAGTAGTCACAGTGCATGTTGACATGCATGTTTCTTTTAGGTGTATGTCAGATTGCCAATGTTGACCATCCCATGCATCCCCAAACCATGTCAGTCCCACTACCATGCTTGGCTATTGAGAGGATACACCTTTTTTGTAAAACTCACTTGTTTACCACCACACATGCTTGACACCATCTAAAGCAAATTTGTTTATCTTGGTCTCTTCAGATCACACAACATGGTTCCAGTGATCCATATCCTTGGTCTGTTCATCTCTCTTGAGACCAAGATGAACAAATTTGCCTTGTCATCCCTTTTCATTTCGTTTCATTTCGAGACGATTCGAGCCAACATAGCCCCTTCTCTACCGGATTTTAATCTGGGGTGTACTCACTTTTGTGAGTACATGTTCAAACATTAATGGCTGTATTTTGTTTTTTTTCTGAGTGAACAAGAAATTTAAGCGGTTAAATATGTTGTTGAAAGGTCACTAATCATTGTGTCAAAGTTACATTTCTGTAATGCTTTCCTATGAAAAGATATACTCAAACATCTGCAAAACTGTGAGGGGTGTATTCACTTTCGTGATATACTGTACACATCTCCTAAAGGACACACACAGGTACACACACACACACACACACACACACACACAACATCACATACACACCTTCTAAAGGAAGCACACAGGTAACACACACACACACACACACACTCAACATCACATACACCCCTCCTAAAGGACACACACAGGTAACACACACACACACACACACACACACACACACACACACACACACACACACACACACACACACACACAATCACACACACACACACACAGTCCTTCAATGTGAAAAGCAGAAAAACATAATGATGTCAAGTGGTTAAGCGTTCCACAGTGCAGTCTGCTGAATATAATATAATGTTATGTGTGTGTGTGTGTGTGTGTGTGTGTGTGTGTGTGTGTGTGTGTGTGTGTGTGTGTGTGTGTGTGTTACCTGTGTGTAATGTAATCTAATGTAATGTAATGTAATATCATGTAATATAATATAATATAATATAATATAATGTGAAACCACTGGCAACATGTTGCTGTTTCTGCCATCAGTGGTAGCGTGCACATATGAAGACGAGGATTATTTTTTGTTTATCCTCGAATGGTGATGCATTTATCGACAACTATACTGGTACACTCAAGAGTGAAAGTCTTTTAAGATCTGCCAGCTTGTCAATGGCCTTTCCAAAATAGTTGCATCCTGTACCTTTAAGGCTTTCCTCTTGGGCCCTAATGAAAAAGTAATCAAGTGTGTGTGTGTGTGTGTGTGTGTGTGTGCGTGCGTGTGCGTGTGTGTGTGTGTGTTTGCGTGTATGTGTGTGTGTCTGTCTTCGTGCCTGTGTGTGTGTGTATATGTGTGTGTGTGTGTGTGTGTGTGTGTGTGTGTGTGTGTGTGTGTGGGGGTGTCTGTGGGTGTGTGTGTGTGTGTGTGTGTGTGTGTGTGTGTATGGTGTTTGTGAGTGTGTATGGTTTCTGTGTGTGTGTGTGTGTGTGTGTGTGTGTGTGTGTGTGTGTGTGTGTGTGTGTGTGTGTGTGTGTGTGTCTGTTTTCCAGGACATGGTGGAGGTGGTGACTCCTCTGACTCTGAAAGGACACGAGACGGAAATTTACAACGTTACACTGCAGGCCTTCCCACCCAGATAACACACACACACACACACACACACACACACACACACACACACACACACACACACACACACACACACACACACACACACACTGCAGGCCTACCCACCCAAATAACACACACACACACACACACACACACACACACACACACACACACACACACACACACAATACACACACCCACACACACGCGCACAGACACACACACACACGCACACACACACACACACACACACACACACACACACACACTGCAGGCCTACCCACCCAGATAACACACACACACACACGCACGCACGCACGCACGCACACACACACACACACACACACACACACTGCAGGACTACCCACCCAGATAACACACACACACACACACACACACACACACACACACACACACACACACACACGCTGGTGAAGATACACACATTTTTTATACCAAATAAAGACATGCTTAAACAATAAATTCAAATGTGTGTGTATCCTTTGTCTTATGCCTGTCTGTCTGTGTGTGTCTGTGTGTGTGTGTGTGTGTGTGTGTGTCTGTCTGTGTGTGTGTGTGTGTGTGTGCGTGCGCGTGTCTTTGTGTGTGTGTGCGGTGTCTATTGTGATACTGTGTGTACATAACTCTATATAACCCTCATAGGGGCCCCTGCCCCTCATGGGAAAGGCCCCCCCCACACACACACACACACACACACACACACACAGAAACACCTATGTGTAAAAAAGTAATGACTACGTGGCATCTTCAAGTTACAACAGAGCTGTCACGTGATGATGACTTGCTGCGCTGCACACCACCTGTCACCTGTCACCAGGTGGCAGAAAACACAACCTGGCAGAGGATGTCACGCCATCATCACGTGACAGCTCTGTTGTAGCCTGAAGATGCCACGTAGTCATAGAACAAACTTTAAGAACTAGTCCAACTTTTCTGGCGCCATTTCGTAGGACAGAGCCAGCAAGAGACAACGTTGAGGGAGCTTTGGATCCTGGATTAACTTTGACATTTAGCAGACGCCTTTGAACAAAGTGACTTACAGTACAGCAGTAAGCCTATAATTAGTAGCAAACACTAGATTGTGACCCTGGCGGTTTTAGGCTACTATTTTGTGTGGTAGGCATTTCTCCAAGTCTGAAAAATACTTAAAGATAACAGCAAGTGGATTCACAGGACTTTTCCCAGTGCCGCAAATTGGTGAGATTCCATCATTTCTCTTCGATTGTTGATTTATTTATTTAAGTATTTAGCAATGGGCTGATACAAATCAGCAGTAGCCTAATCCAAAACTCTTCAAAGTCACTATCAGATCAATAGGCAAATGTTTTTTTTTTAGTCCCCCGTCTTTAGGACTACATTGACTTGCACATTATGTACATTTGGAGTGGGAGAAATGTTGTGTCAGCTGCGGATGAATGTTTTGTTAACCTACAGGTTGGGCTACATTGTTACTCGTAGCCTACAGTCTTGTTGGATTAGCTGGTGACGGTTGCAGCAACAAGTTGCAGCGGTGTGAATCAATCGTTGCAGGGAGTTGCAAGCCGTTGCAAGCAGTTTTAAAAGATTGGTCATGTCAAATCGCAGTCGCATAGAGGACACGTCTTCTGTCAGTTTAGCACGTACCCAGGGTGCGTTCCAATATGGCACCTTGCGACCTCCACTTGGGCTTGTGGCCTCACGTTTTGCTGATGCCCCGCCTCCGTGGAAGTTTCCCCACTGTCAGCCTAGCCAAAACACTTTTTGGAGGACTATTCGTCATTTACCATCCTGTTTGAAAATGAGAAAATGTCTTTACAACTGAGCTTTTGCGAGATATTGAAATATAATGCTGTTGTCAGTAATGTCATCACAACGTATTACTTCCTGGTTCGAGGCCACAAGCACAAGTGGAGGACGCAAGGTCACATATTGGAACGCACTCCCAGACAGCACAAAAGTTATGAGCCATAAAGTTCTATGGCAGAAAACCTTTGGTACATGGCCCTCTTTCCCAGATAGCAAAATGTTTTAGGCAGAGTTTTGGGCCATCGGAAATAGTCCTTGGGCCAAAAGCAGCACAAATTCAGCATGCCAAAACCATCCAAACCCAGCCATACATTGACCAAAGTTCAACCAAAACCTATTTGGGATTTCCACGTACAGCCTTTAAGGCCCCAAAAGGAATTCCAGACCCCACCATTCAGCCAAAATACAGCCATAATGTAGCATTCAGGTAATTTGGGCCACTATTGGCGAATTCAGAATGACTGATGAAATCTGAGGAAGAACAAGAAATTGCTATAAGTTTAGTTTTATTGCATGAAGTCAGTTATAATATTCCATTTGATGGTAAAAAAACACAACAAAACACACAATGGGATTAATGTAAAAAATAGAAATTTATACAGGTTTTAGTGACAGATGTGCCTTCCTTGTTGGAAAAAAAGCATTCAGGTAAAATGGGACACCTATTCACTCTTCTTTTGTCTTTGTTGTTTTTGCATCTTGTCTGTGTTTGTGATTTCTCTTGATTTTGTCTTGTGTTGTGTTTTCTACTGAAAGATGAACGAAAAATGAACATGGATTGAGTAACTTCTTCCCTTGTGTTAATTCTGTTCAGGGGAATGATTAGGCCCTACTAATTCATCAAAAATAATATTAGCACAATATAGTTCATAAAGCATAGCAGCTGAGAAAAGGACACACCCACAGGCTTAACTCCAGGAAAGAAAACTGAACATGAGTCAAACATCAGGGCCGGTGCAAGGTATAGACAGACCAGGCCTAGGGAGTCAAATGTCTCAGGGGCATCAAGTCCCACAGAATTAGACTATGAAGTGAAATAAACATTAAACTTTTGATTGACAATTATTATTCATCTCTCTCTAGGGGCCTCATTTATAAAACTTTGCGGAAGAAATGCGCCAAAAGATGGCGCACGGACGAAACTCAGGATGTACGTGCGCAAGAAAATATTCAGATTTATAAAGCATGGCGCACGCACGTTCCACGTCGATTTCCCTTTATAAATCCCAACTGACTCTGAAATTGCGGCACATGTGCGCACCTGTGGACACACCCATAATTATCTATGAATATTCAGTGAATCGCCCAAAATGAATATTTAGCCTATATACACTGGCGCTTTAACGAGGGGGCTAACAGGGGCTCAAGCCCAGGGGCCTCAGCCAATCAGGGGCCTCCTAAGGTGCCTTGGAATATTAATAAAACAAACTATTGCGGGCCGCCTTCATTATTGTAGGCCTAGAAATCTATTGTTAAAATAGCCTAAATGAGCGCACAATTGCTTGCTGTAGGCTAAGAGACGCAACACAAACTCCAATGAGCAACATTGTATCATCCCGACACCTCAACAGCTGTAAAATGTAACAATGTTAACGTCTCAGCACCCGCGCACTCGCTGACAGGACAGCAGCAGAGTTTAGAAGTGAAGATAGAGATTAGGACTAGCCTAGTTCTTGAACATGTCAGTAGTGCACAGAAAATAGAGGTAGGCGACTGATTACTATCTCATATTTTCACTGTCGATGGAGACAAATCCGAAAACAGCATAGAAAAACGGGAGAAAATTGCCTACCGTTCCCACAACGTTTGGATTCTGAATTAGCAAAACATGTTAGCAGGCAGCACATATCTACACGGCTTGCTAGCTGTGAGTTGGGTGTGTATGTAAAACCATGTGGATTTAAGTGGAATATTACTTGAAGTTCTGTGATCAAGCCAACGTTTGAAGGTAAGGCCATTGGTTATTAAATTGGCTGTGGCATGTTGACATGGGTCCATATGATTTTGCCCTACGCAGCTATTGCTAGCCTCGTGCTTTGAACTAGATTCCTTCAGATATTAATTTCCTTGCTCATGTGCGCTAAATGCCTGCGCAATGTAGATTCACTTTGATGGAGGTAGATTCGTTCAGAAAAAGTTTACATGCTCAAAACGGCATCACTCACTGGTAGGCTATTTTTTCTTGATTAAGTGTTATGTCACTGTGCATAGTAGACTAACGGATGTAGGCAATCAAGGTTTAGCCTACAATTATTTATTCACCACTTTAGAATGATTTGATTTTGGCAACCCCTTCACTGGGTTCGTGGATTTCGGTCTGTTGATTGAGGGAACCATGTGTTTTGCGCCGTTCCCAGACAAAGTGTCAAAAACGGATTTTTAGGTAAATGTTTATAGACAATAACTTTTGCATACTAACCAACCAGCGTGCTCTTTGTCGTCGAGCAGTGTGTGAAAACTTATTTTGAACATGCTTGCACGTTTCGCAGCCTCTCTCTCTCTCTCTAGCGCACTCCCTCTCGTATCGTCTGCGTAGAGCGTAATCTAACGCTAGCCTTATCGAATTTTTGACACACGGTGTAGAAGTTATCTTGCTTGCACGCTCTCACTGGCATTGTAGGGGTGCTTTGGCCCTACTCACAGGCAGGGAATATCAGGGATGCTCCCTTCATGAACTTTAGGGAGACTTGGCTTGTCTGCGTTCCATTTCATGAAGCCACCGTGCCATTATTTTCACGGGCTATTATCATAATATTAAATTCGGACATATCGTTGTTTGTGTGGTTTTCTGTTGTTGTCTTTGCAACTCATAGGCTACGCCTACATTGTAACGAGCGTGTGTGTGCACGAGTGATTTCCTTAGAAGCATGTTTAATGCTGTCCTGTCCGTCCCTGTCATCTTTCATCTGTGGTCGGAAATGAGCGATGTGAACGTCGGCCAAATGCAGCCAAACGCGCTTGCACCCTAAATATGTCATGTAAATGGCGTTTCCCGACAACGGGAAAGCTGGGTTCGACAGGTAGACCAAGGGGCCACAACATAAAAATGTAGCCCCTGGGCCACGAGTGTTGATAAGGCGCCCCTGCCTATATCCGTGGACGGCGTGCGGAAAGCAGACGAGATAGCCTATTTATCACATGTGGAGCAAACAGTTTTATTAGATAGGCCTAGAGAACGTTGGGCAATGTGGAGCAGTTAAGTTTGGGAAGTCGTACAAAAAACAAAATCCCTCGAATTGCAGCATGTGGATGGTTATGTTCGCAAAGGTCATGCTATACCAGAGGTTAAAAAAAAGAAAAGAAAAGAAAAAAAGGATGGCATGGACATGAACCTGCCAAGTCATGGACATGTAGTATTAATTGAGTTGTGAACGAGGGGGAAAATAGCTGCGTCAAGGAAACATCCCACATGGCTTGTCCATGTGAAATTCACCAGTAGAAAATCTGTTCGCCGTCTCATGGCACCTCATATTCACCGGGTTTACCGTTGGCTGCGCGCGGCTGTCTGCTTTCAGTTCAAAGCGACAACCCAACTGTCGATCGACACATCCACAGACAGCATGACATCTAGGCCTATGCAGAGACGGTTTAAATGAAAGAATAGAGAATCTTTGATCTATGGGCATTTTCTAGTCTGTATTTATTTAATGTATGTATTATAAACGTGCATTATCAGTCTATAAGGCCAGCAGTATTGAAAATGCACACCTCTCTGCTCATTTGCTGAGGAACCGCATGAAAAAGAAAAGGGATGCAACAACAGAAATGAAGCTGTCAATCAGTATGGCACTTGGCTGTATGCTTGTCTGTATGCCGAATGGCTGAGAAAATCAACCATTATCTTTCTATTAGTACAGCTGCACGTGGGACTCGAGCAGATGATTCTGCAACTGGCTTAAATGTTGGCGTAATTCCTTGCAGACTCGGAACGCACAAACGATTATAGCCTACAGATACACTGCAAAGGTCCGTGAATGATTTGGGTATTTCCAAATGTAATGTACCCTAAATATAAAAATTGAAGCGTCGGTTACTTCCTTACAAAACATGCATGTGACTATGGATAGGCCAGGTACAAGTTATTTTCCAACATTACCAAACAAACAACAAACAATCACGTTTTTTCGTTGCGAACTGGATTAATGTTAAAGTGGCTATCGTGATGTGACTTCCGTTTTTTTCCCCCTACCAATTTCGGGTCATTCTTCCAGCTACCTCCCGGTGGTCTTTTGTTTAGGGCGTACGCATGGGTAAAACTTTGCGTGGAGCTGCGCATGTTTACCGCCAAGTTCTTTTTCTATAAATACCAAACCTTGCGGTGAACTTGGCGTGCGCAGTCTTTTGTGGGTACGCACCCGTTATAAATGAGGCCCTAGATCGTCCTCAGACGAGCCTTCCATCGTTGCTTCCAGTCATCCCGATTCTCCATACATGTTTTCAGTTCGCTGGTACTCTGGGCTCCGTACATAGGTAGGCTATGTAGGAACTAGATCAGATGTGTTTGATCAGATGTATAAGACTATGTTTATAGATGCCAATTTCTGATTCCACTAAAAGGAAAGAGGGGTGCTTGCCTAGGGCACCACATTGACTAGAAGTGGCCCGTCGTGTCCATGCTTACAGTTATGCAGGACATTATAGGATATACTGGCTGTAGTATTCAGCGTTCTAATAAAGTGTGCAAACAAGTACACGTGTGTCATGGAACATGCTTATTCATAAGATGAATTTCTGAAATATATTTACTGAATGCCGAGCAAAAGTAACAACACAATACGACCCTGAACACTTCAAGTTGTCCACACAAGCAAACCCTTCATTGGAGCGATGGAATAACGATATTATTAAAGTAATAAAATGTCATGTGTTATGTGTAGATTCACCACCTTGGGCCTGTGGTGAAGCCTTGAGTAACATGAGCGACTGTATTTTAATATACCTCTTCTCTTGTTGCCATTTTAACAGTGGTGTAGTCTACGTAGAACGCAGGTATACGGAGTATACCCACTTCTAAATTTCAGGGTTGAATGATTGATTGCTTTATTGACAACACATCAGTTTTCTTCTTATAGAAGCACTGTTCTTCCTGTGGTCAAAACAAATCCATACATTATTTTACATTTTTCTCTTTTCTTTTTACAGAGGACAAAAACACAAGACACACAAAACAGAACAAAACAAACTCAAAAGAGGAAATGAGAACCTGTCACTCATAGATTACGTTGGTCCTATTAATACTGCCTTCACCCTATAAATAGAGAGTGAAATAAAACATTTCAGGGATTTCAGTATACCCACTTAAAATTGATTGATCCATTGAGTTGAATAACACAAATGTATACAGTATACCCACTTCAAAAAATGCTCAAATATACAGTATTACCCACCATGAAAAAGTAGACATTTTAATACCTAGGCTACCTACCAACCTTAAATTCCTACACCTGGCCACTGTCTTGCTGCACTGCACTCCACGTGTCACCAGAGGGCGCCACATCCATATCATCAGGTAGGCAACGCCATCATCCTGTCATAGAGTAGTAGAGTAGAGTAGCTTTATTGATCCCCTGGGGAAATTGAGGTGTCAAGTAGCTTACATAAATACACATAATGCCCACATGGACATTTCAAGACACATAGCCTAGCCTATAAGACAGGGAGGGAAAAATAAAAACTACTACTATACAGAAAGAAATAAAAAGGCAATTGTGCAAAAATCTATTGGTTGAGGAAGACCAGTGTTTCTCCAAGTGGGGCGCAAGCCCCCCTGGGAGGGCGCGGAGTCATCACAGGGGGGCGTGTGACATCTGATTTAGTTATTTTTTCCCCTAGGAAATTATTTCCTGTCTCTCCAATAAGCAATACATTTTAAGCCCTCACCAACATTATATTATACATGATCATGATTTGAATAGCATAGGAAATGAACACACTCCCCTCTTTGTTTTATCTGGGGGCTCGGAAGCATCCAGACCCTCCGAAGGGGGGAATGATGGGAAAAGTTTGAGAACCACTGACGTAGACAATTGTGCAAAAACATATTCTGAGACTTGAGGTAAACAAAATTAGAGGACAAAACCGTTTTTTACATTACATCATGTTCTACTCACCCCTCTAACATGTGTCATTAGGATCTTGATTTGGTTATACCCATGAAATTACTTCCAATGGGCCATTTTTTGCAGGTGTAATGGAGGCTAAATAGCAGAGATGCTTTGGGAGGGAGATTTACTAATGTTCCACGCCACACTCAGCTAGTTAGCAGGCCTGTTTCTTCCACTTGTTTCCACATGGTCCCAAGTTCCAATTTGTAATCCACATAGCTAATCGCAAGAAAGGGACTGTATGTGCAACAATTTAGCTATCCCACTCAGCTCACTTGTGTGACTTGTGTTATCCGAAATATAGGTCGCATTGCACATTGTTGATTCGTTTCTTCTTGCAGTAGAGAGAGTATGTTGTCTTCAAGATTAACTTTTATTATAAAAGCAACTGTCTTGAGCCAAAAATATAATATAAACATCCACCGAGAGAGATTATGTCGCTTCAGTTTCAGTTTGTATTTGCGCTGGATTTGACGCTTTCTCTGATAGTCTACCAACCAATTGCTACCAAGCAATTGGAAGGGGGCCCCCTCTAGATGGGGGTAATTCGACTAAATTGTCGGTGCACTTTTTTTGCACTTCACTTGACGCTGCTATGGATGCAAACCTATTGGAAGGGGGGGCCCCTCGAGCAGGGGGTATTTGGGAGGCGCTGTTGCTTCCCTCGCATCAGAGCCCTTCATACAGATGACAGTGCCTTTTTGTAATGCTATTTAAAATCGTCATTGCTGTTGGATAATTAACCTGTCGTCCTTGGGGGGCCCTCCTACTCGGGGGCCCTAGGCAACTGCCTGCATTGCTTACCTTAACGCAACAGGCCTGCTAGTTAGCCTCTGTTACACTCACCCCCCAAACCTCACTCCCATCACTGTCACTGTCACTGTACTAGTGTAACTGAGGTCTTCCTGCTCAGTCCGCCCCTCGGGTGATGAACTCGCCAGCTAGTCAACGCATCGGTTCAGGCACAGCTAAAAGGAGATAAAGGTCCAGTCCGATAGCTCAGTGCTACTGATACTGTATGAGGCTTTGGGACTGGGAGGCAGGTTTACTAACATTCCACGCCACATTCTACTAGTTAGCCTCTGTTACAGAGGAACAACATGTGATGTTTGTAATTTATTCATTATGGAATGCTACCACTTATAGAGAGTTAGTTTAGTTTACCCGGGGCCTGTCGTGAAGCCTTAAGTAACGTGTGTGACTGTATTTTAATACAGTATACCTCTTCTCTTGTTGCTGTTTTATATTTCAGCCTTCCAACTGTCCTACACCTGGGCCACTGACTTGCTGCATTGCACACCTACACAACACAGGTAATGGTCAGGGAGGGACAGAAAAATACAGAAAGAACTAGGCCTATGCAGTCGCCTTCGACTGCCAAAAGTATATCCCCGAAACGCGATGCTTCCAGTCCCTCATCATTCCTAGCACTTCCGTCCACCTTTTCATAAACGTATATGACAAATACAAAATATAAATGAAATATATTTAATATCTATACATAGATCAATGACGTGCATAGGCTTAAAACCAAATGACTATTGTGAAAACGAAGCAAAAAAATGTGGGGCAAATGATAACACTCTTTTAATGTTTCACTATTGTAATAACCAGTGTAAGAATATTTAATATCATGTAATACCAGTGTAACACCATTAAAAGCGCATTTATAACAAATTATAATGCGCATTATAATTTGTTAAAACGTATTATGACTACACTCATAATGCTCCATGATGCTTCATATTAACTCATTGGCTGCCAGCCATTTTCATAAAAGAGTAACCCAGAGTGCCAGAGATTTTTCAGCATTTTGGGTGTTTTTTGGAGGCTCACAGAAAATTGAGTTCTGTGTCTATGTCAACACCATACCTATCAAAACACAGATTAGACGCTCATCTGTCATCAGAAATAAAACGGTGTCTCTCTACCCATTTCCGTTCTTTCATAATCATCTGTTGAAATTAAGTGGAATTCGCCAAAATGCTGCCTTCTAGCCAAAAAGCTGAGAAAACGCCATTTGAAGTAGAACTATAACTGCAAACGTTTTTGCCCAAACCTATCAGATGCTATTACAGAGTCTTCTGTCATCTGTAGCCTGAACAAAAGATCGTTTGTATGATGTTTTCAACCTAATATGTACTGAAATATAACGGGGTGGGCTCGAAAACAAGGGTGTTTTGGTTTAGTTGCTGGCGCGCACAATGGATCATGACAGCAGGTGCCCGTAACTCACTGAACACACAAAAATACTGTCTCATCGTCCTCCCTCTGATTGTGCTCTACCCTTGTGGAGAACGAATCACAGCTGGTTTATTTCCTCCTCCAGTACCGTGTTGTGTGTGTGGCAGGCAGGCAGGCAGGCAGAGAGGCAGCCAAGCTTAGCTTAGTTTACTGCAGCTTATTTGGCAGAGCGGACAATTTGCAGATTGATTACTGTCATCATGTTTCTGCTATAGTGATCTTGTCATATATTGTTCAATGACTTTTCTTTTGATAAAGCACTGATCACATATCCAACATTTCACAAGCCGATTGGAGCATACCTGTCAACTTTGAGCTCCCGAAATCCGGGAAAATTCCCATATTTTAAGCCAAAATCCGGGAAATTTTCTAAAGGACAAATTTTGACAGTCAATGGGTTGACAGAGACAGATCAGATGGTGCGTTCTACTCTGCTTTTCACAACAGCGTGCGTGCAAAGACCGATCCTGTCTAAAATCCCTCAGCACACGTTTTACAGCGTGGAGAAACAATGCAATGAAAACAAAACAATGAAATGAGTGCAATGAGTTTCTTCTTGTTGTTTTGTCGCACAAGTTGTCTGTTCGTGCAAAACTTTGTGCTGGTACAGGTTGTGAACAGGTTAATCGCATGATTCGCTGTTCCGAGGCTGTTTTATGCGTTGCATGAACTGACGGTTTCTGAGGAAAAGAGTGGGCGCACAAGCGCTACGGAGCTCGAGGTTGACAGCTCGTATTTTCAACGAACTGGTGGTATCTGGCATACCGTCTTCTGGCAGGTAGCTTGATAAGCAAGACCCTCTGTCTCTCTCTTCAAGAGGGGGTGTGGCTCGTCGGACAGGGCCGTGGGTAGCCTATAAATAGCCTACTGGACCGATGGTGTTTTTTGATCATGTGAAAAATCAAATCAGGAAGAAATCTGGAAATGGGTCAAAATTAGGGAGTTTCCCGGGAAATTAGGGATGGTTGACAGATATGGATTGGAGTGGTGAAGGCTAGCTGGTCGGAGGCTAAGTGCAATGCTTTCTCATGTGAACTGAATGCATCTGACCAGACACAATTGGCTACTCTGTTCCAAGAATCTGCACCCCCCCTGTCTTTTTGATGATACAGTAAGCTGATTATACTATACAGATCCATAAAAAGTAACTGTAGAATGAGTAAAAAATAGTTGGCTGACCAAGACTCCTTTATTTAGGCTTAGTTGTAAGTTGTAAGCGATTTCATGCTAGCTAGCTAGCGCAGCAAACTTTATAGCCAAGCATTCCCAACTGAGGTGACACATCACCACTAGTCCTGTGCATTTTCCTGTTAGATGATCTTTTGTACGCATCATCCTGATGTTGTGTAGGCTGATGACATTATCAAAAATGAAACGGTTGCCACACAGATCATCTCTAGTTGAACCTAGTGTATTTTGGGCAAGCTCGCTACAATGTCTACTAGCTAGATAGCAACAGGGTGTTGTATTTTGGTCATGGGAGGAAGGTTTTTTTGTCATGCTCTGACACTAAAATCAGTAGCCTACCTGTGTTAAAAATCAGAGGGCAAGAAAGTAGACTACTGGCACAGGTGCTTTACTTTCAAAAATGATTTTGCTATGCTACTTTTGAGATTATAATAGTATAAACTGATGTTTTTGTCTTGACATTTCCTCTTGCTCTGAGCTAATGCCCTTCCCTGACTGTTCCTAAGGACACTTCTGCCACCTACAGGAACAGTCAGAACATGCCTAGAGGCGTGAAATTTATACACAACATAGGTCAGACCGTCCTCAAGGCGTGGCTGTAAAAAAAACGCAATTGTCGGCGAACGCCGCCAAAGGCAGGGGGCGTCACTATTCGAAATGACGTCATTCGCCGCCAAAGACAGCCAATGAGTTAACAGTTATGAATAACCATGAATCTAGCTTATAATGCTGTATACATCCAAGGATGTCATGATGAGTACTCATGACTGGCTATAAACTACAGGCTGCCTGATGTACGTTACCCCTCTATGCAATGACCTGGGGCCACATAACAGAAACTTCCTAAGTCTGAAATCCTAGGGATTTAGGAATTTTGGTATTACAGAAGGAGGATTCCTAACTTAACTTAGGAAGAAATCCTATCTTATCTTAAGATCGGGAAATAGGGAAATAGCCATTCCAGAACCATCCTAAGTTAGGAATATCTTAACTTAGGATGCCTAAGTTAGGAGACCATACAACCTGTCCTAAACTCAGGATACCCCTGTTACTGGTGCTTTTTTGCATTATGCACAATGTCTGTAACGTTGGTCATCAAACCAAAACACCTAGAGCAGTGATGCCTGGGTTAATGGGGGCATTTTGTTTTCAAGAGAGAAAAAATGGCACTTGTAGGCTACCGCAGTAGCTTCACATCCAGGCAGGCTACAATTCCATAGTTGCCTGATTAAATATTTTTTCTATTTGAAACATAAAATCAATGTTCTATCCATGCAAGTCTACAAGTAGGCATAGCCTACCTTTATTTAGAAATTTAAAAAGAAAATAATTTGAAAGTCAAACACATTTCCTATTAACAAGTGTAGCCTTTGAATTACTTTGACAATGGGGTTTGCACATCAAAGACTGAGTTTGCAATGGCCAACAAAAAAAAAAAACTGACTTGACGTTATGTGCTGATGTTGTGACAGGCTTGTGCTAGACAACGTGTGCTCCCTCGCCAAAGTCTCATCTCAGTTGATCAGGACAAGTTACAATGCCTAACTGATGAATGTATAGCTACACAAAACTTGTTGTTGTTGTTGTTGTTGTTGTTGTTGTTGTTGTTGTTGTTGTTGTTGTTGCTGCTGCGGTAGCAGAAGCAGCAGCAGCAGCAGTAGCAGTTGTTGCAGTTTTTGTTATTCACAATTTGCCAAATCTTCTTCAAAGATGTTGGGGTCTGTACTCTAGCAGTTCATGTGAGTTTATGGTGTACAAACGTATAATAGTACATTATTATCTGTCATCATGGTACAGCAAGATGATTCATGCTAGTTCATGTAATCAATTGGCAGACCAGCTCTGGACTGCAAAGAAAATGTCTGTCATTGACCTGTTCAGCTGTTCCTTGTGGCCTTGTGTTACGCTGACTGCCGACCTCAGTAGAGAAAACAGAGTTTCCCCTGCTGTCAGCCAAGCCAAGCCTGCGAGATTGTCGTCAGC
Source organism: Engraulis encrasicolus (assembly GCF_034702125.1). Taxonomy (NCBI): domain Eukaryota; kingdom Metazoa; phylum Chordata; class Actinopteri; order Clupeiformes; family Engraulidae; genus Engraulis; species Engraulis encrasicolus. The sequence goes on along the minus strand of NW_026945643.1, from coordinate 407,278 downwards.
ATGGGAGGACGGGAGTCTGCATACTTGTCTAATGAAGTGTGTGTGAATTCTTTTGTATTAATCCAGAGAGGACAAAACTGAAGTGACACCAGCAAAATGCCAGTAGACCTACACGAGCAGAAATGGACAGAAATGTGGATCATGTGATACGTAAGTACATTGAATCGTAAAATTATTCTATGGTATTCATGCTATATGTTTTATACATATTATACTATATGCATTCATACATTATTTTGCAGTATTTTGTAAGCTGTTGGTTATTTCATAATTCAAAGAACTGACACACTGTTTTACATGGAGGGCTTTTATGATGTCACATGATGTATATTACAGTACATTTAGATAATCTTTACTTTAAATTAACTTGAAAATAATGTCAATATGCAGCATACAGTGCATGCCTTCTATTATATAGGGAAATGCAGAGTGAATAACACAATTAGGGCAGATTAGGATGGTTGGCTATATCTACCACTTGACCCTCTCACTATATTTCTTTTCTGTGTTTTGTTCAACAGAATGCTTCACAAAGCTGAAACGTCTGCTGGTTCCTGCATTTGTCATGGGAGCTGGAATGGGATATGTTCTGGCGAATTTGAGAGAAGATGATGCTAACTATGGAGTTGCTGTAGTTTTAATGGCTGATGTAATTGGATTGTGGCCCATCATTGTGAATGACTTTGTTTCCCATGGCATTGATCTTGTCCCTGCTCCTAGTGTGCTTGCTCTAGCTTTTATGTCCGGTTTAATAATTTGTAATTATTTAGTTCTTGCTGTTGTGATACATAAGGCAATTGATGGAGGACCTACTGGAGCTGCCACTGACTGGATCAGTGTTGGTGTGCTGTCTGTACTAGCTGCTTTGGTACCGGTAGGTGGAGCAGCTTTTACACGCTCTACTGATGGAGCTGCTATTGTCACGGGTGCAGGAGCTGTCGGAGCTTTTGCCGCCATTGTAAGTGCTCACCTTAATGCATGCGGTGTAATAGCTTCTGTAATAGTTTTTGTAGTGCTCGCTTTAGCAGCAGCCGCTACTGGATCGGTTGCTGTTGTTGCTACTGGATCAACTGATGTTCATATAACTCATCATATTGTTTATTTCATTTTAGTTTGCAGAGTGTGTGTAGCTTTTTGTGTAATTTGTTTTCTAGGTCTTGCTGGATTTGCTGGTTTTGGGGATCAGTTTATGATTATTTTAAACAAACGTTTTGAAGATCGGTTTATGTTTGGAGCTGCTGTTGCCTTTGCAGCTACTGTTGGAGGTGGTGCTTTAACTGTTAGAGCTGCTGGAGGCATTGCTGCACTCAGAGCTGCTGTTGCCATGCTGCGTACACTTGCAGTGGCCGCGGCACGAGTCCTCACCATAGCACATGAGGCCGTGACTGCAATCCGCCCTGTAGCACATGCTGCTGTTTCACTGCTTCGTACTGCACCAGGGTTTATAGTAGCAACCGTGGCAGTAGCATATGTGGTAGACACATGGAATTCTAGTGCCACTTAATGCCAGCTTTACCTCTCTGTTTGGACGTTTATTTTCTTTGTCCTCTCTCTCTCTCCCCCATTAGTGAATACACAGGTTTATGTCCCATTTATATCATTCAGCACTGTATGTAACTCTACAGATGAATGATAACGACTTAACCAATGCACTACTGCACATCCATGCCATAATGGAGGCTGACTTTTGAAGTTAGCACTAACACAACTTGGATTGTCCATTTTCACTGTAGCACAGGATGTGCAAGACTCTAATATTTCCAAATAAATTCTTGGAGTGCTAGAGTGAGACTATAGCCAATATCTATTTCATGATGTCATGAGCCTATACAATGATTTTAATGACAAAAAAATATGCCTTATATACACTCAATCATGGTAGATCAAAGGGAATTCAAAAATGTATGTAATAACGAGGGTAATTATTCCCTTTGCACCTTTAATTCTGAGTGACTCAGCCTCTCTGTGGTGGTCTTACAACTGGACACTCATATTTTCCATTAGTCCAATTAATTTTGAAATGTTCTTCTTTGATGTTTTATCTTATTTGGATGTTTATTACATTTCACTGATCCCCATCCCAACGTATTTGAGACGTGTTGCAGCTATCAAGTTAGAAATTAGTACATATGTCCCCCAAAACAATATTTTTTCTCGGTTTTAACACTTAATATGTTGTCTTTTCACTATTCTCCATCTATTGAATGGATTGAATGTTTTGAAAATGATAGCATTTTGATTTTACTCACAATTTACCAAACATCCCAACTTCACCGGAGTTTGGGTTTGTATGTTATGAGTACCTATATCCCTCTATGCAATGACCTGGGGCCACTTAACAGCAACTTCCCAAGTCTGAAATCCTATCTTATATTGAGATAGGAAGGTATTTTGGTATTACAGAAGGAGGTTTCCTAACTTAACTTAGGAAGAAATCCCATCTTATCTTAAGATAGGGAAATAGCCATTCCAGAATCACCCTAAGTTAGGAATATCTTAATTTAGGATGCCTAAGTTAGGAGACCATACACCCTGTCCAGCAATAGTGGCAGTAGCATATGTGGTAGACACATTGAATTCTAGTGCCACTTAATGCCAGCTTTACCTCTCTGTTTGAGGGCTAGAATCAAAAGTGTCAGATATGTGTGTAAATTCTTGGACGTTTATTTTCTTTGTCCTCTCTCTCTCTCCCCCATTAGTGAATACACAGGTTGCTTGGTGGTCCACAGTAGAAATACTGTGCAGATGCACTGTGTAATACAGTATATTTAGCAGTTTCTCTTTCAAGAATTCATGCTTCCCATTCACAAATGTTCCTTTTTTCACAAATACTTACCACCACAATCAATTTCTAAGTACTCATTATGACTGGCAAATTACACTTTGCAAACATGGAAAGGTGGATTTTCTCAATTTCAAAAAATAAATAGACAATTTTAGCTGCAAAACTTACAGTATTTTGGTTATACTAGTAAATATTAAGTCATTACATAGTAAATATTCATTTAAAAAGATCAAAGGTAGCAGCACAACTTCAATGAGCAGCACAGTTGCAATACATACTCAAGCCACCATCACACACAGTGCAATACCTACTCTGGCCACCAAGTGCTGGTGCCTTTGGTGAACAGTACTCGGTGGCTGCGTCCACTCACAACCCCCAAAACACTACTTGTGCGCTGTGTACATATTTACCGGTTTTCTGATTGTTTTGATTTAAATTTTATTTCCAATTAATATATTTGGTTCTTGTCTTTATTTTACTGTGATTTAATTTTGTGGTAGCCTATTAATGTGAAGGAACCAGGGCTGGACTTGGCGAGAAAAACAACCCAGGCACCTTTGGACTGAAAAGCCCCCGCCCCTCATAACTAGTGGTGCGGAGCTGACTCACAATTGTTTTTTTTTTGTTTTTTTTACATTTCTGAAAATAGGGGCCCACAAGGGTGCAGGGCCCACCTGGAAATGCCCACTATGCCAGATAGCCAGGGACCCACGAGGGTGCGGGGGCCCATCGGGAAATGCTATGCCAGTCCAGTCCTGGAAGGAACTGTTAAACTAGTACTGCGATAGGCTATAGGTTTCCTTCAAGACCACCTTCAAGTGACTGTCTGTATGCTGGGGTGTGAGTTTGCTACTGTTAATTAATAAAATAAACTATTTCATTCTGGGATCTAAGTCTCTCAGTCTTGTGCAATGAACCTGTGAGCCTTTGGTTAATGTCATTTTGGTGGTAGATTCTTGTCTACCTCTGGCGTAGTCGCTACATAGATTTTAACTGTGTAATTATTTAGCAACATTTAAGTCCACTCTGCTACACAAACATACAAAAATAAACATGCTCATGGGCAAGGCCACATAAAGTAACTGACAATACTTCACTGTCAACAGAAAATCTGTCTTAGAAAACAAAAGTTCACAAAGTATGATGCTTCAGCAGCAATATTCGCTAACTCACTGCCTCTGCGACAGACAGTTTTCAACGCTCAGGTTACGAGACGTACCGGAGGACAACCAAATCTGTGTTGTGTTTCTCGAAAGTGTAGTTGTTAGCCAGTTAGCAACTTTGGTAGTTGCCAATGGGAAATTGCATTACAAACTACAAAGTACCTAACATAGTTAGCAAATATAGTTTTGTGAAATGCACCCCTGGGCAACAGTTACCTCTGTCCCTCTACCTGTCTCTCCACTCCTCAAACGTGGAATTATTACTAGAGTCTAAATACCCCATACAATCATTCACTTAATTATTAACCTAGTCAATTACCTACAGAGCAGGTGTCTCCGCGATTGGCTTTTACAATCTCTAGACCAACCGAAAATAACCTGCCAGTTTTACGCGTAATAAATCGAAACGAAAACATACACAATACTGGTGCCTCTTTGCACGTAACCCACACCTGGGGTCTATACTACAAAGCTGGTTGGGCACTCGTCTGTTACGCGGCTGACCCAGATGAGTAGAGTAGAGTAGTAATTTTATTGATTCCCATGGTGGTGGAACTTCAGGTGTCAAGTAGCTTATGTAACCGGGGGTCTTAAAGGGTCCTGGCAAAGTGTGTGTTTTTAACGACTACGCCACTGGTGGCCTTTCACCACCAGATATACTTGCATACCAATGGTTCTTAGACCATGTGTTTGACAAGAGGGTTCCCACACGCAGGCAAGTGAGTGAAAAGGCAGAGACGTGAGGTTTCAGTCCAAAAGAAATACAATATTTATTTAAACATAATAAACATAAAAGAACATAAATCTGCTGCTGATAAGATACACTGGGTAAGGCACACAAGGGGTTAAATGACAAGGCCTACTACCCTGTTAACAATACTTCTCGCCAATACTGTCCAGGCCTGAGCAGTTTCAGGGGTTTCTTATGGCATATGCCTTACTCACACAAAGCACTGACACTGCAAACAATAGATCACTGCAAACACTAAAAGGTGCTCATTTACCACGATGAATCTAGGACATGCGCCCTGTGAAACTGCCCAGGCTATAGAAAGATCAAACAGGCCAGGTGAGACCTAGGCTACAAGTAGGCTAGTCAATTTAGATACAGATACACTAATGAAGGGTGGCAGTCAATACCCACCCAAGGGGGGGGGGGGGGAGAACTGTACAGCAGCAGCAAACATCAAAAATAACAAACAAAAAGAAATAGGGCAATAACTGGATTCACATATGTAAAATCAAGCTAGGCAAAGCAGCAGTGGCGTTGCCCTGCTGAAACAAAGCCACAATTAGCTGCACATTCAAAAACGTGTTTACATGTTTCTAAATGCTTACACAATCATAGGACAAACACTCATTTTGCACTAAGGCTACACAATGAATCAACATACAAATATTCAGTTTAGAATGATTACATTTTTAGCACATAAAATATACAAACATCTATTTACCTTCATACTGTCTCAAGGCACATACTTGGATGGCCCCTCATCATGAACGGTGGTGCTTTCGGAAACCTCCGGACCAAACCTTGGTTTAAAATATAGGCTACATTTGTTTACAATACACCTCTACTACATGCTTACATGTATGGGCTTCAGGCACATGAAATCAACCATCAAAATACCTTCGGTAGTCCAGGTTGACAGGCCGAGACTACCCGGAAGCGTAAGGCATGCTGCAGAGGTAGCGCCTGTATTTAAAACAACTCAAATGAAGTTTGGCCATAGATAAACAGGTAAGGGCTACACACTAGTGCACAGATAAAATTCTAAAAACATACCTCCAGTAAGCGCAGCGAGGACCGAAGCACACCGTGACAACCCAGGCAGAGTGCATGCCCTCGGCTCCTCAGGACTAAACCTCTGGTAGCTACCATCTACTTCCAAGCATTTAGTGGCTGCAGAAGCGAACGCTTCCCATAAAAGCAGCGAGTACCGGCCGGGCAGCAGTGACAATGCAGGGCTTGCGCCTGACCTGCCGGTCAGTGCACTCTTATGAATGAACTGCTAATTGCTGGAAAGCAACAAACCTGCTACCTAGGGGGTGTGTCAACCAGAGGGGCAACTACGGTGGCCACGAGCAGCCAACAGGCTGCCGGTTACAGTTTCATAAATGCACATAGTCCCCCCAAGGCCAATTCAAGACGGATATAACACAGGTAATATAAGGGAGGGGAAAAATAAAAGCTAAAGAAAAGAAAAGATAAGAAGGCAATTCTGCAAAAACATATTCTGTGAGAAGGTGTAGACAAATGTGCAAAAAAAACATACTCTGTGACTTCAGTTAGTTCAGTTATGGTTTATTTGAGTAGGGACAAATACACATCATGTAGGCTGTACAACAACCTAACAGATAAGTATCATAGCATTTGTAGCCATAGGCTAATTTCCAATGCCCGTCCCTAGAAGGGCTTTTAAAGTAAAATATAAAAAACTGTTTTAATGTTGTTTTAAAATACAACCTATCCATTCATCCAAGCATTCATTCAATCTAAGAAGACAGGCAATATACATACACATACCTAATCCTATATTAATGTACAGTCACTCATTCATTCATCCACTAATTAATCAATTTGATAAAACATGTACAATAGCACCCCCCCCCTTACACACATAGTCAACTGCCACCCACCTCCCTCCCTCACACACACACACACACAACTGCACCTCCTCCATCACCACACACACACACACACACACACACACACACACACAAAACACTCTGAACTGACCTCCCCCCCCTCACACACGCAGACACACACAGACACACACAGATGCACACACAGACGCACACACACACATTCTATCAAATCTCCACACACATAGAATCACACATGATTACATACCTGGTTGTTTTTTAGGAATTCCTTCATCTGACACCTGAACCACCCATGACTGTGATTGACCTTGAATTCTGGGGGCAAACTATTCCATAAATTAAGACCTTTAATTAAAAACGAGGACTGACCAAAGGATGTCTTACGGTGGGGTATCCTACAGTTCCCTGCTACAGCCCCCCTGGTAGACCTCCCAACTGCCTGTATAGGTTGGGTTAGGTCACAGAGCACTTGAGGGGCTTGACCATGCAGGCATTTATATATCAGGTTGATATTTGACAAAGCAATATAATTATCAAAGCTCATCATGTTCAGATCCCGCTGAACATCGCAGTGATGAGCTCTAATTGGCCTTTTAGCTAGAATTTTTAAAGCACGATTGTACAGTCTCTCCAGTGGTCTTGTTGCTGTGAGACCTGCCTGTGACCATGCAGTTATACAGTAGCCAAGGTGAGAGAGAATCATTGAATGCAGATATATATTTGCTGCTTCAAATGATAAACAATCTCTAATTAGTCTAAAAGTGCATGAGTTCAATCTAACTGTTTTGCTGATCTTCTGTATATGTTTATCAAATCTAAGATGTTCATCCAATATCAGGCCAAGGTATTTAACCTCTGTAACCTGATTTATTGGTTTGTCAAGGATACTAATGTTTAAGATTGTGGACGTGGTGCACCTCCCAGAGGAAAAACACATTGACACTGTTTTACTTACATTGAGTGCTAGACATGACCTGTTCAGCCAGTGAGCTACAGTCTCCAGTTATTCATTTATTTTTTGCGAGACTGCTGCCGCTGTTTTACCATAAGCATATAAAACAGCATCGAGGTAGATAACAGTAACATGACCAGAAATGAGTGATGACAGATGAAATCTGATCTAGTATTGTGATAGTAAGTAGTAAGTAAGAGAAAGTAAGTAAGAGAAAAAAGACGTATTACACGGTAATCAAAGGAGAACATAGATTATGGTAAGGTGCTTGAAGACAAGAAAATGACCATTAAACATTACAGTACAAGTGAAGTGTATTGGACAACACACACACACACACACACACACACACACACACACACACACACACACACACACACACACACACACAGCCTTTCCTTGTGATAAGCAGAAAAAGAAGTAAGTCCAGTGGTTAAGAGTTCGTTATCACCTGGTGAGCAGATGGAACATCTTCTGATTGGCTGAGCAGGTGTCCTTTATTCCCCGGTAGCAGGACACCTATCATGTCAAACCCTTGTTTGCAGACTTATGCGCTTGGTCTCAATTTGGAACAGCTCACATCAATGTCTGGCTTTAGCGATTCTTGCGAATGGTGATCTTCTCGGCGCACACTTCATGGTTCCCTCTCTCTTGCTCTCTCGGCTTGTTGCTTCCTGACAGTCTCACCCACCATTTGAAATTAACCCCATTTTATAGACAGCACATGTAGTGCACAGGGGGTAACGCTGCTATCTCACTCCGGAGGAGGCAGAGGCAGTCCGTTACGATATAGTATATTTATAAAATAGGCTATAAAATAGGCCTAATGATAAAAAAGCAGCCTGAACTAAAATGAAAAATTAATAAAAAAAATAAAATAGAGACGCACGCAGGCACTTTCTACATGGTTCGATTTTTGTTTTCATTGCATTGTGGTGGTAGGCACACAAGTTTGATAAAATGTAAAAATAATAATAAAATAGGCAGACTAAACTAAACGTCTGCCCAGTTACACGAAAGGTCTGCATGGGTTGAACGTAACGTCCTTAGGTCTTCTACGAAAAATCCTCAGGTACTGCACGAAACGCCCCATGTCTTCTACGAATGGTCCAACGTTTTGTTCGAATGGTCCCCTCTCAACAATTCATTAGACGAATCGTCTCGAAATCGTTTGGCACCATAAAAATTTAGCTTTGTGACCCAGTATATTATAATCTAGTGGCGCAAAATAATCGAAACGCTACTCAAATGGGGTCTTATTATTTCTAGCTTCGAACTTAATATTAATATTTCAGGACAAAAAATTATAAAAAATCACAAAAATTATAATGATAGAAAACTCCATCGACACCCATTCATTTTGCACTGGCCTGTGGTTAGGGTTAGCCAGTTTTGGCTAGTAGCTAGTTCCGTGAGTGAACACCCCCTGGGAGGCCAAACTTAAGCACATCCATTTACATTGTGTGGGCGGAGTTCAGGGTATCTCCTTCTCTATACCATTCTCTGGTGTGAGGATGTGAGTCGTGAGTTGTGAACTTTTAAAGAGTGAAATTCCATCGTGCAGTGTGAGCAGAAGCTTAAGACCCACGAGTGAAAATATCGCACAGTGTATGCCCGGCTTAAGTTCACTTCCTCATCACATGGGCAAACTCTCTTCATACCGGTTTACAATCTGAAATCATCACCCCATAAGGACACACATTGCATGTCATATTGATGAAAAATGAGTAGATACACATTTGTTTAGTTTTTGAACTCAAAAATATGTTATACAAGACATCACTTTCATGTGGTTACCCAATATTTTACAATAAATTAGTGCAATTTTTTAAATGTCAGAAAAATGTGTAAAATATATACACATCTGTGTACTCCGAGTCTAAAAACAATATTTCAGTATTTTACTACAGAAAAATACCCTCTTTAGTAAGTGGAACACTGAAGAAAATAAGTTTCTACTCTGTTTCAAGTTGAGTTTTACCTTGTGCATATTAGTGTTCAATGGTTCACATAAGAGTGTATTAAAATGACTGCTTGTGTGTGTCATTTGAGAATTCGAGAACTGTAGAGTTTTGAGAATTCGAGAACTGATTCCGAAAAATGTGTGTAAGCAATCGAGAAAAACTGTAAATGGACACTGACAGGTTTTCACACTATTTAACCCATTTTACAACTTTAAGTAGTATTTTTGTCCGTAAGTGAGCTTCGTACATGAGGCCCCTGGTCTTGAGTTGTTGGAGAAGGAAATGGCATCCATCTCCAACAATATCTCCGTTCTTCCCAATGTCAGCAAAGCACGTAGTAGGGCATTGCCTTACATGGGTCCCCAAACTAAGGCCCCTTTGACCGGCCCTCCACCTTTCTTCATCTCACCATTTGAACTGTGCCAAAGAAGCAATCCTCACAAAAAAATTAAAAGGAATATTTCAAATTGAAAAAATATGTGAAGTACTCACTCACTTCTTTTGCAAATCACTTGTAATGATGAACTATTTTGTGCTAGAAATTATGAATGAAGGAAGCGAAGGACAGCACTCTTCAGATTTTTCTCTGTTTATTCACCTATGAATGTTTCGGGCAGAGCTCTTCATCAGCGTGTAATGGCGAGTGCTTTGCTAGAAATTGTGGCTATAATAGGCAGTGGCCTAGTATACAGCGCACATGATTGAAATTAAAACTTTTTTTCTAGCGGTCAAATTGAAATGTAAATGTTCTTTCAAAGGGAGGTACTGCGCCTTTTCTCTTGATGCTGGGTAGGTGCGTAGGTTCCAACAGGTTAACTATAGGATTAAGGAAGGGGAACTCGCACACCTTGTATGCCGATGCAATAATTTCCTTTTATTGCATGTTACGAAAATAAAAAAGTGCTACCCAAGTGAAACGTTTGCAAAGTTCACTTGGGTAGCACTTTTTTATTTTGGAAACATGCAGTAAAAGGACACTATTGCATCGGCTTACAAGGTGTCCAAATTGAAATGTACCCACATTCATCAGGACGGCTGTTGTTAATTCAGAGCAATCGAAGTGCAAAATGTGTGAAGGGTAGTGTGACCATATTCGTGCCAGCGAAAAGGAGGCCATGTTTTTGGTCGGGGGTGTTGGGGGTCCTCCCCCAAGAAAATGTGTGATTCTTAGATTCAATGTCAGGCCTTTTAATGCACTTTAATCAATTAGGTGACACAGAGAGGGCATCAAGGCCACTGCGGCCTTGTGGCTGATATTTTTTTCAAGGGCACAAGGCCAAAGTGGGAGGGCACGAGGACCATGGCCCTCAGTCCAAAAGAATATCAAACAAAAACATGTGCTCTGAACAGCCTGGTGTGTTAATGTCAGGTGCCAATGCCAGGAACGGGAACAACAAAATCCCACATCGTTGCGGAATGACAAAAATCGTTGCGGAATGACAAAAAGCATTATTAGGCTACCATTACTTACCATTCATTTCTAACATGAAGAAAGTTTCTGGTTTCATTTTGGTTTCATTTAAAATAGAAAAAGGCCCAGTTTCCGTGTTCCTTCCTTGGACCAGTTCCAAACCCTGATTTACACACAATATTGAAAAGAATCACACAGAATATATGACACTTACTAAACCATTATTGAGGTGCAATGTTAACCGTTGTCTCTTGCTTATACAGATTTTGGAAAAGAATAGCGAAGAGCAATTAGTGACAAGTCAAACACTTTTATTTGTTAGATGGAAGGGGGTAATAATCGAGCAGATGGTCATGCTTGATGCAAGCATACAGCTATCTGGCCTAACTGACAATACAGCAGATGGTCATGCCTGATGCAAGCATGCAGCTCTTTGGCCTTGCCTAAAGGGCCGTACACACACATCGCTGCTATTTACTAGCTTCTCGCTTGCTCGCCTACTCGCCTCTCTTACATGGAACGTTCGCTGAAAGTTCCCGCGGCTTTAACTGCCAATGAACAGGCAAGAAGTACCGAACTCTGTCTTCCAATTGGTTACTCGCTTACTCGCCTCGCTCGAAGGTAAAATATTTTCAACTCGAGATCCGCCCACATCGCATCGCTTGCACTGTACTCGCCTGCTAGTCTCGCTGAAACACATTGACATTCTATTGAGTTTATTCGCTGAGCGAGTAACTAGCAGCGATGTGTGTGTACGGCCCTTAACTGACAATACAGTCCCATAGCTCTCAGCCTGATGTAGGTGTGCTCTTCAGTAACAAAGTACACACAATCATGGCATATAATGATCACAATCATGGCATATAATGATCACAATCATGGCATATAATGATCAAGATTATTTCCCCTGCATGAACTTCGTCACAGTTCCCACTCAAAACAAACATTCCTTTTTTCTACAGAGTGCCTTTTACCCTGACACTATGACAAGCAATGGCACGGCAGACTCAGATTCAAAGTTGTAACTGTGAACACATGCCCTGATCCCGTTGTTGTAGTTACTTTCAAATCATTCTGTTCCCTTCTCTGCCTGTGTATCTGCAGGGAACAGGTTGCCTGTGTATCTGATATGCCTGTGGAAGTTGGTGTTGGTCTGACATTGTTTTGCAGATGCTCTTGAAGTTTTGTATTTTCCTGACACACCGCTTAAAAAAGGAGTGTTTGCTTTCGAATATCATGGTCCAAATCTGCTGGCTTGATTTAGTTTCGACTTTCGATTTAGTGGCAAATAAGTGAAATGCTTCTCCCTGACTAGTTGGTCGACGAGCAGTGCAAGGTCATAAGACAAAACACCTTCAAAGAGGTCATGACCTAAGCATGGTGGAGGGCCAGGTTGACATATATGAAAATGTGTCAGCCAGTTAAAAGGGGAGTCACATTTGATACCACAGACAGTCAGTGGTGGTAGTTGTGAGATGTTGCAAATTAATTTGGTACAATTCTGGTGTTCTGGGTGTTCAGGGTTGTCAAAAAGGTGCCTCTATCCAGGCACGTGCATAGCATAGTTGCTCAAGGTGCCCTTCTTCAGGTTGGGCAACTGCCCTTCTAGATTCCATTATTTGAAAAGCCACCAAATATTTTGTCTTCAACCCACAGCCACATGTCAGGGCTTGTTCAAAAGCCCAATGACCCAGCTGTCGGTATATTTTTACGGTTTGTTTCTAGCTTGTTCCATTGCGAAGTTATTTCACTTTAAGCGAGCACTGGGTTAGGTAAAAATAGCGATTTTGAACATTCAAACTGAGATAAAGCCTTTTTTGTCACGGGTGCTCTCTGACTCTGAGTTTAAATTGCTGGTCTAAATGCATTTTCACGCCCGAAGAACAACTTCAGTAGCTTCCAAGTAAACTATTTCGATGCAAAAATCACCTGCTCAGGCCACATCATCTGAAACGCTACCTAGCTAATGTCGCTTGACTGGCAGTTTTCGTTCTAAAAGTAGACGTGCCAAATTACTCACCTAAAATTACCTGCTGTGTTGCATGCTGTTTTTCATTACAACCTTCCATTTTACACCTATCTTGATGGCAGCAAAACTCTTTATCCTTCCATCATATGTTTAGGAATAGGCTAGCTAGCAAGGGCTGTGCTGACAGGAGACGTGGAGACGGCTGTGGAGACGTGACGTGATTGGGAAGTTTGATTCGCTATAATATAAAAAAAATACTGTGTAATAAAATGCACAGATGATGAAATATCCAGATCCTGACTTTGTAGGAGTTGCCGTGCCCGCGCTGGGTCGTGCCGTGTGAGATAACATTCCATCCGTAATGCTTTACCTTAAGTTCAGCTAGCTAACCCAAAACAAAGAAACTGTCTGTGCGATCGTGCCATTATGATGGCCAATCAAGTGGAGGAAACACAAGTGAGAGATATAAATGCAGCGCTGTACTTCTCCCTCGCTTTGGCTGAATCAACTGACCAGTCTTTTAGCCTGATGATAAACCAGCCTAAATGTGAGACCTAAATGTCTTTCCCAGTTCAGTCAGATTGCGAGATAACTGGTGCGGTGCCACAATACGTAGGCAAACCGTAGGGTTGCCACCCGTCCCTTGAAATACGTAATCGTCCTGTATTTGGCGGTTAAATCATGCATTCCGTATTGGGGACGCATGTCGGTAAGGGACGAGTTTTGTACCGTATTTTCGTGAATTACTAAAAAAATAGACATGTCAGCCACATATCAACTGTAAAATGTTAACTATTGTGTGACCAAGATGAGCATCCTCTCTTTAAGTTCTCTCTCCCTCCCTCCTCCACATGCACATTTCCTGGGTCTGTCTGATGGCTAGAATAGAAGCACCCCCGCCATTCTCATTGGCAAGCATAAAAGTTAGAAACTTGCGGTAATGCATGCGCGTGGCTTCTTAAATGCACATCATCACATACACAACTACTTTTAGTTTTTTCGTCAGCTCTCTCCCTTATTATCCCCAAGGCAAGCGTTACTTTAATTCCCTTCTGTGCATGACAATTAGCATTACAAATAATGGCGAAAATGGTATGGCTCTCACAAAGAAACATTTTTTTTAAATGGGCGCTTATGGCTCTCTCCCCCAAAAAGGTTCCCGACCCTTGCTATAGGCCTATTGCATCTCTTTGGAATCGGCAGTTTAATTCTCATCAACCATAAACCTTGATCTTTTTTACCTGTCAGATGACTTCTGCATAGTCTACTTGTAATTTTACTGTCCATAACTGAACTCAGTATGAGCAGACCTTTCATTTGAGCCTAATATTAAGGCTCTCTGACTATTTTGAAAAATTGACATTTAAAGAGTCAAAAGTGGCAGCAGCCATCTTGAATTTGAAGGTCAAAAATAGGTCAAATCAATCAATCTACACCATTTGTGAATTTCTTCACCTTAATAGTCTCAGAAACCATGTATTATGCAGTAATGTGGGCAAAACCATTAAAAAGCAAATTTCCAGCTTGGCTGGCAGCAGCCATTTTGGATATAGGGCTCTACAAAAAATTCCCCACATTTTTGTGAGGGGCACCCTGGCTCAATTTTTTTTTAACCTTTATTGATGGCAAATCCAGTGAGAAACGAACCTTTCCTCTCCACGGTCACGGAACTTCTATAGATGACCCAACTATCACTTGAACTTCAAGATTGACAAAACGTCGGCTCATTGAAAGTCAGAGGCTGTATGAAGCACCCCATCTCTTTTGTGTGCAATGATACGGCCGAAGTTGCGTGCGTGATAGGGGTGGGGTGGGGGTGAGAGGAGTTGCAGACGGAGTTGAGAGGGGTGTAACATAGGTTTTAATGTGTCGGCAGAGAATGGGGTACAAGAAATATGACATCACAGCCATGGAGCGCGCAGACAAAGCAAGGGAGAAAACATCCAGCAAATGTCCGAAGTTATTTAGCCTACAAAATTTGTGTCGGTTTCAAGCATTTATTGAAACGCGTAAAGAGTTCAGATTGGTTGTAGTAGGTTATGCACGCCCGCGAGCGACATCCCCTCAATGGCTTGAAAAGCAAAAACATATAGGGCCAATTTGTGGGGGTCTCTAACGTAGTTTCACGTATTTCTATCTCCATAGTGACCTCATATAGGCTACCACACAATAGTGTATGAATATAAAATAATCATGAATAAAACTAATTTCCTATCACCGCACAGCCTAAACCTTGTAGGCTATCCCATGTTCACTACCACGCCGCCTTGCACAAACCCTTGTAACCCGAAGAAGATGCTTGCTTCTGTATCTAAAAAGTATATGGGTAACATTCCTAGCTTTGACTATTTGTCAAGTATTAAAATAAATAGACATGAATAAATAGGCAATAAGCCTATGCATGCCGCGTACGCCTTCCACTATGCCAGTGAAAAGGCCAGCACGAGCTCATTCATAAGTCTTGTAACGGATTAACCACGACAAAAGCAGCCGGAGTCAGAGAACAGGAGAAAAATAATTAAAGGGACACTGTGTGAGATTTTAGTTGTTTATTTCCACAATTCATGCTGCCCATTCACTAATGTTACCTTTTTCATGAGTACTTACCACCAGCATCAAATTCTAAGTATTCATTATGACTGGAAAAATTGCACTTTTCATACATGAAAAGGGGGATCTTCTCCATGGTCCGCCATTTTGAAAATATTTGTTTATTACTTAGTAAACGTTAATGTAAAGATCACATTTGGCAATAGGCAGCCCAGTTTCAATAAGCAGCATAGTTGCAGTACCTTATTTGACCATTTCCTGCACAGTGTATCTTTAGTTTAAGGGAATAAATGCGTTTGAGTAATGGCTGTGTGGTCCTTCTCCTGTGTTCTTAACGGGATAAATGAGAACATTTGAGTAATGGCTGTGTGGTCTTGCCTGCCAGGGTAAACGCTGGTGCTCCTTCTCCTTCTCCTGTGCTCTCCAGCCTTCTTCCTGGTGGACGCCAGTGTGGACGGGACTGAATATATTCTACCCCAGTGATTCTCAAAGTGTGGTCCGGGGACCACTAGTGGTCCGCGACAGAGCTCATGTGGTCCATGAGGGGATTTCTACTTTTCCAAGACCAGCTAGCAGTAGACTATATTTGTAACATTATTCCAAAGCTAAACAAAGCTGAAGTGTCATTTTCACAATAAGACAGACTTATAAATGTGAATAAAAAGTAAGTGATCTGCATCTAAATTAGCACCCGTCAACAGTCAGTTCAGTTGACATGTGGTCCCTGAACATTTTTGAGGGGACAAAGTGGTCCTTGGTCTGAAAAAGTTTGAGAACCACTGGTCTACCTCCTGGATGGACACACACAAACACACACACACACAAACACACACAGACACACACATAGACACACGCACACATGCACACACACACACACGTTCATATGCACACACACACACACGAACACACACACACACACACACACACAGACACAGACACACGCACACACACCCACACACAGGAATCTGTGCCCATTATATAATAAATATGAACTTTTAACTTTATCTCTGTGTGTCTTGGTGTGTTTGTGGGTGTACAGTTGAATTGCGGTGCCAGTGCGGTGCTGACAAAATCTAGGAGCAAATGGCCTATTATCCTGCCGGATCCGGAACTCTAGGAGCAAATGGCAACACTACTGTTGAATGATTTTCAGATTGCATATGATTATATATCATTGAGACATTCTTTTTTTTTTTTTTTTAGATATTGAAATTTGTATTACTTTTTCTCACAATCATACACCACAAACATATACACATACCTTCACATACACAAAACAAAAGGAAGGGGGAGGGGGGGGGGGGGTTCTGCAGTGTTCAGAGTTCAGTTCAGATTTGTGTTCTTATAAAGTCCAAAGGTCCCTGTGTGCCACCAGGCCTCTCCGTTGGCTTTAAAGATAGGGCCGTCTGTTCCATGGCTAGGGTATCCATAAATTCGTTTTGCCATTGGTCCATATTGAAGCAGCTGTTCTTGCGTACTTTCCAATTCATGAGGATTGTCCGCTTTGCCACCAGAAACGCTAGACAGAGTACATGTTGTATTTTCCTTGCTTGCACTCCATCTATTTCATTTCCAAGCAAGCATGCAATTGGGCAAGGGGTAATACATATATTAAATACAGAATTCAACTTGTTAATGATGTCCTGCCAAAATTGCTTAACAGCAGGACAATTCCACAACATGTGAGTCAATGTCCCTACCGAGCCACAACCATGCCAGCACTTATTGGACACAGAAGGGTCCATTTTATTCAATGTTTCTGGGGTAATGTAAGCTCTGTGAATTGTTTTTAACTGGATCAATTTGTATCTGACACATTTTGAACTAGTTGTGCTATTTCTAAGCGCTGCATTCCATTGTGACTCGGAGATGGGCAATCCCATTTCACGTTCCCATTGACCTTTTACTGGTAAATTCACACATGGTTTCGCTGAAGATAGTAGTTTATAAATCTTTGACACAGTGCCTTTTCCTTTTATGGCTGTAATTAGCTTGTTCTCCAGGTCATTGTGTGTTCCCAGCTGTATACCCTTTGACATCAATGATTTAAATATGGAATAAAATCTATTATAAGTTAGGAAATGTACATCAGTCAACCCAAATTCTGCTTTCAAGTCATTAAAAGCCACTATTTTCCCATTCTGTATTACTTGCCCCACCTGGTTTACACCATGTTGCTGCCATTGGTTATCTTTAAGTGTTACCCCGCCCGCTTCAAACAAGAAGTTTCGCCACAGTGGGCAGGATGGCAGTGAATATCCAGTAAAAGACAAGCCTTTTTGTATTACTGACACAATTTCGCATGAGAATTTGAGTATCGGGTTATTTAGTCACGTCTTTGGGTTATACCATAGTTTACTTAATGTCAACTCTTTACAATGTTCTGAGATTATCTTTTCTTCCAGCCAGTCCCAGCTTCCAATTTTTCTCTCAG
The DNA here is from genome assembly GCF_034702125.1 of Engraulis encrasicolus. Lineage (NCBI taxonomy): Eukaryota > Metazoa > Chordata > Actinopteri > Clupeiformes > Engraulidae > Engraulis > Engraulis encrasicolus. The sequence continues at coordinate 389,443 of NW_026945643.1, read as the reverse complement.
TATTATAGCCCCATTGCAGTGGATACCGTGAATTAAATGCAATATAGTACTGGTAGATGTCAGGTAATGCTATTCCACCCCTAGACCGTGGTTCATTCAATTTTTTCTGGCTAATCCTCTGTTTTTATAGTTCCATAGGAATCCATGCAGTATTTTATTTACCTCCTTAAACCAGCTTGTGGGGAATTTAAGTGGGATGGACGAGATTATAAAAGTCAATCTTGGTAAGAGATTCATTTTAATAATTTCAGCTCTGGCCCAGAGAGACATAGGTAACACAGACCATCTTTTGGTGTCATCCCTCATAGACTTTAGTATCTCTGAGGTATTTAGTTCAACCACTTTATCAATAGGGGCCTGTATCTTGATTCCCAAGTATTTCATTCCTCCTGGTTTCCAGCTAAAGGGGGCGGAGCCAAGGTGCGACTGAAAAGTATAATTGTTCAGAGGAATGGATTCACTTTTAGAATAGTTAACTTTATATCCAGACAATTTACCAAAGTCGTCTATGATTTTTAATACTTGTGGGATTGATTGTTGTGGATTAGTTAGTGTTAGTAGAATGTCATCTGCAAATAGATTGGCTTTAAACTCGTGGTTGCCAATGGTTATGCCGCATATGTCCTTCTGGGCGCGTATGGCGCACGCTAATGGTTCCAATGCCAGGATAAAAATAAGGGGGCTCACGGTGCAGCCCTGCCGGGTTGACCGATGGAGCTCAAAAAGTTTGGATTTAATACCATTCGTTTTCACTGTGGCGGTTGGTTTAAAATATAATGCTCTTATCCAGTTCATAATCATTGGCCCAAATCCATATTTAGGCAATACATAAAATAGATATTTCCACCCCAAGTAGTCGTAGGCTTTCATTGCGTCTAATGACACTGCAATTGCTGGTTGTTGTGAGGTCTCTGCAGAGTGCATGACCTGGAACAACCTCCGCATATTGTTACCTGCGTAACGACCTTTTATAAACCCAGTTTGGTCAACATGGATCAGGGAAGGGATGACCTTTTCAATTCTCAGTGCCAGTACTTTACCAAATATTTTATAGTCAGTATTTAAGATACTCAATGGTCTATAATTTCCCATTTGCAGGTGGTCCTTCCCTGGTTTAGGGATGAGAGATATAGATGCCTGGCGCATTGAAAACGGCATGGATCGTTTTGAGACAATATCTGAGAACAGCATTTTCAAAATGGGTATTAAAACTCCTTGGAAACATTTGAAATATTCACTACTAAAACCATCCTCACCACAACTGAGACTGACTGAGAAGATGGCGTGCTGAACGCTCCTGCACGCCGCTCTCCCCGAAAACCAAGTATATACAACTTAATGGACACTTTTTAGATAATTTGAGTTCGAAATTCGTGGATATTAAAGTTCAAGCTTCAGATCTAGCTGTATGTCGACTCGGGAAACAAGATCTACATCGAAAACTAACCAGCGGCGAGCTGCAATCAGTGAGGTCATGGCGCACGAAGAGACACCTGCATGGGCGCAACACCTTTTGACCGAGTTCACAAACTTTAGAACTTCTTTTGATACTAAAATGACTGAAGTAACCAACTCGGTGAAAGATCTGAAAAAAGAAACACGCACAATGAACAACAGAATTTCGGAAATAGAGACTAGAACGGGATCTCTGGAAGATGAATTAAATGCCAGCAATGAAAGAGTGAAGAGCCTGACTAAAGACGTGGGCGACCTTCAAAGGAAAGTAGACAACATGACTGCGGAATATCGCAAGAAAAACCTGATCTTCATGGGCCTGCCTGAAGGCCTCGAGAAAACACCTGGAGAGCTGGATAACATCTTGCGGTACGTTTTGGACCTCAAGGAAGGCGAAGCAACCCCCGAAATTGAGGCACAGCGGAGGGCCCTGAAACCAAAACCCAAACCCGACAAACCACCTCGGCCATATATCGTACGCATCCTGAGATGGGACGACAGGCAGAGGATTCTACAAGCGGCGTCCAAGAAGCAGTCCTTATCGTGGCAAGACGAACCTTTTCGGATACAACAAGATTTAACGGCGGACCAGAACAAAAAACGGGCGCAATATGACAACATCAAGAAGGCGCTCCGAAAGGATAAGTCGGTGCGCTATGGTATACTCTACCCAACCAATTTCATTGTTACTATTGGAAATGAGACGATGGTATACAAAAATGCAAAGGAGGCTGCTGAAGAATTGAAAAAGAAACTTCCTGAACTCTTCGAGAACCCAGAGGACTAAGTGACCATTAGATCATCCACCAGCACCAGTAAGCCCAAACTCTTCTTGACTTGTCTATCCTGATCTCCAAAGGGAGAGAGGGATGTGAGGATGTGTTTAACAAGAACCCCAATAAGAGCTGGGCTATATGGGCTACGGCCTACATTTGTCGAACTGCTGTACAACGAGCACGTCCGAGGGCTGGTGCTCCACGGTTATAATAACTTTGGGGATTGAGTGGCGTCGGCTGTGATACAGCGATGTCCACTTGTCACGCTCACGGTCTGGTGATGGAGCTTGTATCCATTGCCTTTTTTCTTTTTGTTTTTTACCCCTTGGTAATGTTATGTATTTGTATTCTGTGGTGTCTATTTTTGTGTTTTCCTTATGTATTCCAACCCCCTTATGTAGCTGCAGTTGGAACAACTCCCAGTTACGCTTATTATGAGTTCTAACGGTGTTCAATTAATTACTTGGAACGTAAATGGCATCTCTAACAAAACAAAAAGATGTGGTATCTTGTCTCATTTAAAATCTCTGTCTTGTGACCTGGCGATGATTCAGGAGACCCATACATCAGTAACGGAATCTGCCAAGCTGAGACAGGGATGGGTTGGCCAAGTGTATTCGGCACCTGGTAATGGTGCTTCTAGAGGTGTGGCCACTTTGATCTCAAAGAGAATACAATTCCAACTGATAAAGCAGATATTTGATAAAGATGGAAGATTTTTAATCCTTATTTGTTTGTTGCAAAATGTTAAATGTGCATTGGTAAATATCTATGCCCCTAACACTGGACAGAATACTTTCTTGTCTAAACTTAATATATTGCTTGCCGAATTTTCGGAGTATCCCATTATCGTGGGTGGAGATATGAACCTAGTGAGTAATGCTTTGGTGGACAGATCAGGACGCCCACTTCCTGTGGACGGAACACTGTCCAGTGCCCTGAAAGAACTACAAGAATCGTTTGCATTAGTAGATGTCTGGCGCACAGTTAACCCCGACATGCGTCAATATACCTTTTATTCCTCTGCGCATCTTTCATACTCAAGGATCGATTATGTTTTATTCTCCCAAATCTTGGTTGGTAATGTAATTGAAAGTGAGATCCACCCCATCATCTTATCTGATCACGCCCCCCTGTCTGTGCGCTTTGTGCCAAACGTGACGCACAACAAAACTAAACAGTGGAGATTTAACAACTCCCTGCTAAACGACAATGATTTTGTATCTATGATAGAGGACCGAACACAAGAATTTTTCAGTTTTAATTTGACACCGGATATACCTATTCAGACGGTCTGGGAGGCGTATAAAGCAACATGTAGGGGTTGGATCATAGGCCACGCGTCGGCCAAGAAAAAAGAGAAAATCGCCAAAAAACAAATCATAGTTAATAAGCTCAAAGAGATGGAATTACAACACATGGAAGACCCCACTAATATCCAAATTAAGAAAGCTGTAGATGTCATTAGGACAGAACTTAAAGCCATCTTGCATGAGGAGAATTCATATGCGCTGTTCCAGTTGCGTCGTAAAGATTATGAATTTGGTGATAAATGTGGAAAAATGCTAGCCCTTAGATTAAAACAACAAGAATCCCGTCAGACTATCTCTAGTATTTACGATGCAGATGGAAAATTGTGTAGTGATCCACTTAAGATTAATGAAGCATTTACTGAGTACTTCAGTGCCTTATATCAATCAGAAAGCTGTGGCTCAGAGGATGAGATGGATGACTTCTTAAAAGACATCGAACTCCCATCTATCTCAGCGCATGAAAAAGTTCTGCTGGACACTTCTATCTCTGAGAATGAAATCCAGCAGGCTATTAAATTACTATCTACTGATTGAGACATTCTAAAAGAGGGAGGAGGAGAGAGGCGGGAGAGAGAGAGAGAGGAGGAGGGGGGAGAGAGAGAGAGAGAGAGGGAGGGCGGAGAGAGAGAGAGAGGAGGGGGGGAGAGAAAGAGGAGGGGGGGGGAGAGGAGGGAGGGAGGGAGATAGATAAAGAGGAGGGGGGAGAAAGGTAGTGAGAGAGAGGAGGGGAGGAGATAGAGAGAGGAGGGGGGGAGAGAGGAGGGAGGGAGATGGAGAGAGAGGAGGAAGGGAGATAGAGAGAGGAGGAAGGGAGATAGAGAGAGGAGGAAGGGAGAAAGAGAGAGGAGGAGGGGAGAAAGGGAGAGGTTACACAGAATTGTGTGGGGATTGGTTGTTCCACCATCCTATTGCGTGGCGTTGAGTGCCAAGGCATTTTGATAGACAACCGTTTATCCCGCCCACACTCTCTCCAAGCTCGCCCAGACCCTTGTACAGCTTTATGCTGTACGCGTCTGGCTCGCCAGGCTAGTAAACCAGCACATCCACCACATTGGGTGAACCATACAGAGTGTGTGTGTGTGTGTGTGTGTGTGTGTGTGTGTGTGTGTGTGTGTGTGTGTGTGTGTGTGTGTGTGTGTGTGTGTGTGTGTGTGTGTGTGTGTGTGTGTGTGTGTGTGTGTGCATCCATGGTGGCACTTATCTATGGTAGCCTTGGCCATGTTCATAAATTGTGTGTCAGAGGTTTGCAAATAGCTGGACTAAATAAGAAGAAAGCAAAACAGATAGCCAAGTATTGTTCAATATCTGCAGTTATAGGCAGTCTGCATATTTGGAGGAGGAGATGCCACTTGTACCCCTGAATAGGCTTCAGGCCAGTATAACTTTTGCATTTATGTAGAAGACACATTATTGCTACTTTAATATTGTTTGGGGCGCTGTATTGTTTCTCAATAATTATTGGTCCTCCCTAATAAAATAATCAAACTGTGTATGTGTGTGGGTGTGTATTTACAATACCCTGTATTTAATTTTGAGAAAGTATTTCTTTCACCTTTTTAGTGTTAATGAGTTAGAAGGCTGAGGGATGAGAGGGGGGGGGGGGGGGGGTGATGCCCCCAGTCCTGTGCCACCTAATAAGCTATGTGTATGAGGGGGGGGGGGGGTGTCTATGAGGGGGGGGGTGTCTATGAGGGGGGGGGGGGGGGGGGTTGATGCCCCCAGTCCTGTCCCACCTAATAAGCTATGTGTATGAGGGGGGGGGGGGTGTCTATGAGAGGGGGGGGGGGGTGTCTATGAGGTGGGGGGGGGGCTATGAGAGGGGGGGTTGATGCCCCCTGTCCTGTGCCACCTAATAAGCTATGTCTATGAGCGGGGGGGGGGGGGGGGGTGTCTATGAGGGGGTTGATGCCCCCAGTCCTGTGCCACCTAATAAGCTATGTCTATGGGCGGGGTTGTGAGAGGGGGGGTTGATGCCCCCAGTCCTGTGCCACCTAATAAGCCATGTCTATGAGCGGGGGGGGGGGGGGGGGGGGGGGGGGGTCTATGAGAGGGGGTTGATACCGCCTGTCCTGTCCTACCTAATAAGTAACTGGTTTCCACTTTGACCTTAACTTAACTCTGATGGTTGAATACACTCATGTTGTGGACACAGCACATACTAATCAATATTGCTGACTGGCGTCACCGGGCCGAATGTCTATCTAAACGTGTTTACATAATTCCTCCCTTATAAAAAAAGGGTGATCACGGATTCTAATTCACAGACACTGCTGCTGCTGGATCGACTTCTGCCATCAGTATTGCTGCTACAGACACCAGTGACAGACGGGGCGTTCTAAAGGTACGATCTATTTTTATTACACATGGTAGTATTGAAATGTGAATAACAGGGTTTGATTTTCACAAGGAATGGTGTGTGGTGTGTGTTTGAATCACAATATTAATTAGTTATTGTATTAATGTGTGTGTGTGTGTGTGTGTGTGTGGTTGTGTCTGTCTGTGTGTGTGTGTTATAATGTAGGAGTGTCGATGGGTCTTAAGGCTATGGCACACAGATACGGCAGAGGCAAGAGGTGGATTTTTACCATTTATTTTCAGGGTCCACAAGTGAGAGGCAGTGAGCCAGTGATGAAATTAAAGAAACCCAACAAAAATGTTAACAGAAAATACTAAGGCTATCTACAAAATGTACAAAATCAACAAGGCTAGTATCAGCCAAAGTAACAAAAAAATAGCCTACATGGCAAAGAGTCACAGACTTAAATTCCTCACACAGCTGAAATTCTGGAAATCAAAGACGCACGTCTTCTTTCCATGGAGCTTTGCAGACAATTGACACTCTCTCCATTATAAGGAGCACGTGTCAACCCCAATGAATGGACCTAGAGTACAAAATGCAGGGGTGTTTTACACAGGAAAGCTACATTACTAGCTAGAAACATTTCAAATGGTACCATAAACATAATCATTACATAAACATAAACATAATCATTCTTAACATCATCAGTGCATCTCAACATGCAACAATAACCACAATTTGACTTTTAGAAACACAGAATTCATTTCATTTGGGCACAAGGACACACCCACCCCACTAAATCACATTCTCAGCTCAAACATGCACTCCTTTGCCACTCAAGGAAATGCTGTGACACTGGTGAAAACAAAAGGTTTCAAGCTATCTAGCAAACACTTGTTGGTGTCTCTAGTCTAGACACTCAAAACTACTCAATTTGATCCCATTTACCTGGGCAACACTTAACAATAAAGGAAGCTTGTTTCGTTGTGTGTGTGTGTGTGTGTGTGTGTGTGTGTGTGTGTGTGTGTGTGTGTGTGTGTGTGTGTGTGTGTGTGTGTGTGTGTGTGTGTGTGTGTGTGTGTGTGTGTGTGTGTAATGATAAATGCATGCGACCTGTGAAGCTAGCAAATTAAACATGTGTGCACCCAAGTACAACTGCTAGACTAGACAGTAAACACAACACTCGTGAAACATGATGTAGCACCGAAGTTCACGACCAAAGGATGTAGCGCAGGCAAGGAAACGGTTAAACGGTGAGAGTCTGATGGTTTCAATGACGTGTGTCATTTTAGACGTCGTGATGATGCACTCACAGGGTGCATTGTCACAGTGTGTGTGTGTGTGTGTGTGTATTTATTCTACATGCCTGTATTAGTATGTTTACCAATGCCGGGGTGGCCATTATAACTATCGGGAGATTTCCCGGCCCAAAATTCGGGTGTGGCCCGTTGGACCATGAGGAAATATTTTTAAATTTCTCACTTGGGTTATTCTAAATGCAATGGTCACTTGTAGTCTGCATAAATATTCACTATGACAGCGCAGCCACCGGCAGCACCATAGCAGATTATTAGGCCTAAGGTGCAACCATCTAGGCGCCAAAGAGTCCATGGGGAGGCGCGGCGAAATGCGCGAAGAAAGGTGCACTTGAAATCTGCGTGTAGCTTAATAATAGTCAAATTAAATGCATCCCTTTCTACTACCTCAACCACAACAGAAGTCGGCAATGAGGAGTCAGAAACGTATAGGAACAGGACAGTGTATGGGTTATAATTCAACTCATCTTTAATTTCTTAAAATAATATTTTAAGTTCGTGGCAATTGGCGTTATTTGGAAGCGACTTGAGAGCCCAGACATGGCGCGAGCGCTGGAGAACCGCCGTGGCGTGTGCTTAACCCGATTTGTATTATTGAAGAAAAGCAAACGAGCGATTAAAAGGGGAAAGAGAGCGAGCGAGAGAGAGAGCGACGGAATGATGAAGCAAAGCGCAGGTAGGATTAAAGAAAGCAAAGGTGAAGTGACAGCTCATGCCATTACTCCCTCCCAAGCATTGCATGGAATGCCTCGCGATAAACAATCTGAATGGTTTGTAATGAACCTTTTGAAAGCTTCCGTTAGTTTTCAAACGTCGGAGGGAATTTGGATGTCACTTGACGCAACTCACAATCAGCTCGACAAGTTTTGAATCCTAATGGCCACATATAGTAGCATGACAGCAGTGCGCAGGTGAATAGGCTCAATAAGAAGTCCAGTAACACAAGTAATAGGGTGAGGATCAACGACAATCTTGGCATGCATGTTTGCAAATGAAATGTGAATAAAACGTTTGGTGATGTGACAGTTGCGACGAGAATGTGAGAGGGGGGATAAATGGATATGATATCTCAGCGGGCGTTAACTTCACGGTTCTGTGTGAGTCCAAGAATACACTCAAGCAAGGCTACAAATGCAGGGTGATAGCAGCTTCTTGCTGCTATCGGTCTTTTGTTGGCAACCCGACATCGAACAGCTTTGCGCATCAAAGGCGTGTCGTCGTTGTTTTTTTTTCTCCAAGTCAACAGTATTTGTCAACTGTTCTTGACAAGGAAGCAATGATTTGGATAGGCCTTCTGTAATTAGGCTACTGTAAAAGTAGCATTCATTAAAACGGCCATATTATGGGTAGCCTATTTTAAAAGAAATACAATTTAATAAGAATGAAAAAAACATGTAGGCTATTGGGGATATCAATTGTTATTGAATCTGAAATTCATTTTGCATCCCTGAAAAAGACTGATTTAAGTAAGGACAAGACAGCCTACATGTGGGCCTAACACCACGGGACTATTGCACATTAGTACCATGCATGTGGAGCATCAGACAAGCAGAACATGGAGCCTGACTCCACAGTAAACCACACTCACATCCACAGATACATGCAAGTTGTTGAGAACTTTTTGTGATGGCAAATGCAGTTTGATTGGTCAAATAACTCATGTTCAAATACAAATAGCCTATAGCTTTTCTTGTTTTGTTGTCATAGCCTATTTGTTTCAATTTGAATTAGCCTACACTTTGTAAAGTTAAAGTTTTCTGTTAACTTGACAATATACTCTAGGCCCCTACTTTAACATGAGTCCAATAAAATGCATTGTGAGCAATTTTCCATATCAAAGTGGCCTAGATGTGAATTAAAATCCCGGCCTGATTACAGGGCCCACTCCGGGCCTGATGCTTTACTGCATGTGTGTGGCAGTGTTAATTTCGTCAACCACGACGATGACGAAAATATTTCGTCAACGCCCCTTTTTCCCTTGACGATGACGAGACGATGACGAAATAAAAAATGCCTCCAGCTAATAAAAATATGACGAAAATTTTAAAAAAAAATTCGTCAAGGAGACTAAGACGAGACGAAATTTACAAGCCATGGACGAATGGACATTAAAAAATGTAATTATTTATAATTAATTTGTAATTTGTAATTGTAATATAGGCCTAAGTGTCTTGAACTTCATAGGTGATTGCGCGCTCACGCTGTGTTGCCTGGCTTGTCTCTGCTGGCAGCTGGCGGCTCAGTCAGTAGTTCTGTAGCCTAGTAGTTCAGTGAGTCCATTAAGTTGAGTTTAGGTCCTAAAACATTCCCAGAGAAAGAGAGAAAATAGCCGACGTTGAGGGAAGTGTTAATTTTGAAACATCTTCAACAACCCTCTTGTCCATGACGAAGACGTGTTTCTGCAGTAATGACAGTCGCGCCAATCCTCCTCTGATACTGTCATTCTAAACCTCCTCGAGCTTCCACTATTCTCCTTTTCACTTAGGCTGTCTTAACCCGGCGTTCGTTGTTTGTTCTTTTTTTGTAATGTTTGCTATATTTGTTGTTTAACCAAATGTGTAGGCAGTTCGCAAGCAAATCATGAAGGTCGGATTTGTGAATTGATTTAAATCAGTCACCGCGGGAGCGCGCACCAGCAGGGGGAAAGTTGGCCTGTCTAAACAGAGGCACGGCTACTGTAGCCTAGTTTTGAAAAGAATCAATGGATGGGCGATCGCTGAGGAGTTTAAAACTGTTGAGATTTGAAACTTTGAGATTTGAACTTGTTCTCGTCGAGAGCAACGCTAAAAGACCCGAGGAAGTCGACAGCATCTCCATGCGTCTGCAGCGTCTTCCTAAGTTCCAAAAACTCTTTTCAGGGTCATGCTTATCGAGCCTCGACACCCCCGACAAACAAAACAGCATTCGTGTTTAAATATTTGTATGTGCATGTCCTTTCTATCGTCCAGTCTGCGTACCCCTGCCTAACTATTTTTCCTGGGACTTCTGCATGGCATACGAAGTGTGCTCGCACAATCTATTTAAGCCTCCACGCATACCGCACGAGTCATTATCGTTCTCTGCTCGCATTGCCAATTGAAAACAAAAACCGCTAACTTGCATAGTCTAACATCAGCAATATTTTATCTGACTCGTGGTCATCGGGAAGCCACTATCAGGGAGACTTCTTGGACTTCATGCAGACTTGGGATGTCTGGTCTTCCCACTGCCGGCAATCTGCAGGCTTTGTCACGCGGTCAGGTGAAGAAGAGTAGCTTCCTCCGTGATCAAACTCAAAATCAAATAGTAGCCTATGCAGCAGCTTCTAATGCACGAGAGAGAGAGAGAGAGAGAGAGAGAGAGAGAGAGAGAGAGAGAGAGAGAGAGAGAAGCTTGCACCTGGAAGTGTGTGTGTGTGTGTGTGTGTGATGCTCTTTTGCTCTATGATGTTGAAATGACTGATTTGGGTTTTGGTGGAAAATGACCAAGTAACAAGGTGAATATTTGCTGCAATAGGCTATATTAGTATTGAAATAACGATAGCCATTGAAGGTTATTAATTTTACACCACAATATTGACTAAAATGACTAAAATTTGAAATGTTGACTAAAATGGCTAAAATGACTAAAATTTGAAATGTTGACTAAAATGACTAAAATGACTAAAATGACTAAAATTTGACTATGACTAAAATTGATTTTCGTCATTTTGACTAAGACTAAGACTAAATTGGGAAGCCAATGACTAAAATATGACTAAGACTAAAATTGTTTTTCGTCATTGTGACTAAGACTAAGACTAAATCAAAAAAAGCTGACGAAATTAACACTGGTGTGTGGTTGTGAGTGAATATGTCAGAGAAAGAATGCAAATTGTTTCACTTTTGACTAGTTTTGGTGTAAGCAGTTGTTTGTGTGTGTGTGCGCGTGCGTGGGTGCATGTATGTGCGTGTGTGTGTGTGTGTGTGTGTGTGTGTGTGTGTGTGTGTGTGTGTGTGTGTATATATAGTAGGCTACATAGTGTAAGTATATAGGTATATAGTAACTTCACATAGGAGACTTGTCAAAAGATGAGATTTAGATTAGATTAGATTAGATTTCTGTGCTAAAGTATAGTTTGACTTGACTTTGATCATCAGAATCTGCTGACTGTTTCATTTTACAGTGACTTGGAAGATGAGGGCTGCCATCTCACTGCTGGTGCTGCTGCTCTCCATGTGTGGAGTCCAGACAGAGAGCCACGGCACTGACGCCTCTACCCAGGACGTCTCTACTGAGCTGAAGGAACTCAGAGACTTGGTGGTGGAGCTGAGAGGATCACTGCGACATACTCGAGATGACGTTAAGGTTTTGGAGGCAGATAATGTAGCAATGAAACAAAGGCTTGCAGTCAGTGAGAGTAAAGTGTCGGTACTGGAGGCTGAAAATGTTGCAGTGAAAGAAAGACTTGTGGCCAGTGAAAGTAAGGTGGAGGCTCTGGAGAGGGTGTTACAGGACACCAAAGCAGAAATGAAGACGGAGGTGGACAATCTGAAGAAGGAAAATGCTGCACAAGAGACAGAGCTGACAGCAGTGAAGAATATGGAGAAAGAGATCAGAGCAGCACCCAAGTTGGCCTTCTCAGCAGGTCTGAGGGAATCTGGAGATGGATACACAGAGGCTGGGAGTAATAACCTGAACTTAGTGTTCAAGAAAGTCTTCACCAATGTAGGAGAGGCCTACAGCAGCACAACTGGCTTCTTCACAGCTCCAGTCAGGGGGGTCTACTACTTCAGGTTCACTGTTGTGGATTTACTGAACTCACGCTACATGTTTATCAGGATGTATAAGAATGGGCAGCAGCTCATGCAGCTGGGAGAGCATGACACCGATGGAATGGCCTCCTATCTGTCCAGTGGCCTGACTCTGCAGCTGGAGAAGGGAGATGTAGTGAACATGGTGCTACCAGCAGGCTACAGGCTCTATGATGATGGTAATAACCAGAGCACCTTCAGTGGCTTCCTGCTCGTCCCTCTCTGAACACCACAACATCACCATGACCACTCACCACTCATCTTGTAGATTATTTGATTGTAGAATGATAAATATAAATCATTATCATGATCAAATAAATTCCTCTTAAACTGCATATCTGTTGGTGTCATCATTCCACACATGTGATCAGTGAAATGTGCATTTATACATTTGTCTATATGAATGTATATTTACAGTGCATTTATACATGTGTCTATACAAATGTATATTGTAAATGTATTAATGTAACTATAAAAATACTTAGTTATATTCCACCTCTGATTACAGGGAACCAAATGTCCAACAGACTCATCTACTAATACAAAATAAGAAACGAGAGAAATAAATAAATAAATAACTTGCATAAGTAAATAAGTAAATAAATAAATAAATATATATATATATTAAAAACCTAGAGGACGGCGCAAAGAGTAGGGAGAGGGTGTTAGAGGATTCCCTTTCAAAAATTGACCATTGTTTTACTGTAGGAACCTTTTATTTTTACTGTACCCTACACCTCCATCCATGACTGAAGTGTCCTAAAGCAAGGCACCTAACCCCACATTGCTCCAAGGACTGTAACCAATACCCTGTACCAAGGCACCTAACCCCACATTGCTCCAAGGACTGTCGCTAATACTATGTGCATTGGATAAAAAAGCGGCAATTAAGTGTAATTTAATGAGTAATTATAAACTGTGGTAAAACATGGTTAGTTTTCAGAGAAAAAAACATGGTTAATTTTATAGTTAAACCATATTCAAACCAATAACTGTGCCGAACCATGCTCAAAAAAACACGAAATCATGGTTTACCATGGTCGATTTTTAGTTTTAGGGTTTAGTGGCATGACAGCTATCCTCACGCTCCATGTATATCAGGATGTATAAGAATAGACAGCAGCTCATGCGGCTGAGTGACTATGACACTAATGGACATCCCTCCTATCTGTCCAGTGGCCTGACTCTGCAGCTAGAGAAGGGAGATGTAGTAAACATGGTGCTACCAGAAGGCATGAGGCTCTATGATAATGCTAATAACCACAGCACCTTCAGTGGCTTCCTGCTCTTCCCTCTCTGAATGCCACAAGATCACAATGACCACCTCTCATTTTGATGATTTGTTTGACAAAGGATAAGTCATTGTCATGAATAAGTCCCTGTTTGTGAGTCAGTGTATTCAAATGTATGTTTATTATTGAACATGTTTTTTTCAAGGTCAAAGTTGGACACATTTTTCCACAACATAAGAGGGTGAATATGGTAACATTGTAAACTATGTGTAAAGGAAGAATGGAAATCCGCACACTGTTACTGCTCACCGATTTATTAGAACACAACGTTTCGACCTCAGGCGGTCTTCGTCAGGTGTATAGGTGTGTGTCAGCCCGTGAGTGACAGTTCTTATAGATAAGGAAGGGGCGGGCATAGGGTCAGCTGATATGAAATAACAATGTTCCCAAAATGACACATTATCCCAAGGAATTGTATAATTACATTGTTAAAAGACAAGAGAATTACAAAATGAAAGACAATAGTAATAAAACCCATACAGTGAATAAATATATACACGTCACCAATACCTTAGATTGCCAGTGTTACCAAATCAATATTTACAAGATTACACATTACAACAATCCTAATGCATTCCAGAAGTTCTGCAAAACTGAAGTTAATCCCAAGTTATAGGAAAGGCTTAATGTCAAACTCCTCATTTAATCCATGTGGGGACATAGTATTCAGAAGATGGATGTAGTATGTCTCTCGTTGTAAAAGAAGGCGATCATGGTTGCCCCCTCTAGGGGGCCTCTCCACCTTTTCAATGCCAGTGTATCTGAGAGTGCATATACTGTGTCCTGCAGAGAGAAAATGTGCCGCTACAGGGTTGCGAATATCACCGCATCTGATACTACTGCGATGCTCGGTGCGCAAAGCTCGGTTTGTCTTACCGACATAGGCAAGTCCGCATGGGCATTTAATTAAATAAACAACAAACTGTGTGTTGCACATAATTTGCGGGAAAAATGCGGCTTTACAGGAATTACGTGGCATCGTGAAATCGTCGCTCTAGGATTATAAGGTTCTATCTGACATTTTGGTCGAAATTGAGTTATTGCCATAGTCATATTATAGTAGCACTGCTTTACATCCTAGAATGTGTTTTTTAACGTTTTATGCATTTTTCACCGTTTAATCCTCAGAACCAGAAGGTTCTATCTGCAAAACCGCACTTCAACTTAGAATTATAGGGTTCTATCTGACGCAATTGAACGTAGCAGCTTTGCAAAGCGGCTAATCAGCTGCTTTTTCGTTTGTTATGATACCAACGCATGTCTCCAGTCTCAGTGCTAACATTGCCTCGCAAAATGTTGCAAATATGAGCTTCTGTTTGCCATTCAAAGCAAGGATGGCGACTCCAATGCACCCCCGCTTATTTAATCAGCAAAAGGCGGAGCTGCACCAAGTTGGAGAGATCTTGCAACTAACTACGGTGACACTGATGTACCCCACGTTAGAAAGTTGAGGTCGAAACACATTCAAAGAACAAACGTGGCAATTCTTAATCCCATGCTTGCCAATTAGCTGTGCTTACGTGAGGCAACATTAGGTTTTGCGTTGCGTTGGGTCAGAATTGCTCAAAAAGTAGCCAGTAGTATCATGGACATGACCAAACTAGCTATCAATATTAGGCCTACCTTATCACACGATGAGATGCTATCAGTCGATTTTACTGAGCCAAGCAGTCTCTATTTATATGGGAAGTTATAATGATGGTAAATGTTATGCACGTGTTGAAGACTTTTAGACAGTGTTTGTATTTGACCAAAGTGCTCACTGGTTGCGCATGGCGTTCCAGCATGGTAATATGTAATTATTTAATATACTATGGCTTTGGGTCACTAATTATTATTATTTTTACACTTTTTGGTTCCCACTGCAATAATGGGACAAACATTAAAATAAAATCTCTCTATCTAGCTAGCTCTATCTAATCTTGCCATGGCTAGCCTTTCCCAGGTGCCATCTGTGGAACAGGTGCTGCACATATCCTATTGGACCTTTACTTTTTGGTAAATTTAAGCTGATGTTAAGATTTTTTTAGTGGCTTTTAGCATATTAGGCCTATTTATTAAGATAATGTTGTGGGCTCAATGATAGATTACACCGACCCACCCAGGCCAAGTGACCCAAGAACCAAGGGGGCCCTAAAGCTCATCATCCACAATAAAATTTCACTTTTAAAACATTGTGCATATGATTATTCATTCCCTGAATGTGAAAAGCAGGTACCTTGTAATTTATTATATGGAGCCCTGGAATAGTCTAACAAGTAAGCTTACACTTTTACTGCAGTAAATGCAATATGTTAGACACATAACTCCATAGGCCTACTATACAAAAACATTGACTGTAATGCACATTTGAATTGTATTGCAGTGCTGACAGATCTGTACCTGGTATATATTTTACAGTACATTACATAACATTAGGCCCTCATCCAAAGGGACTTACAGTACAGGGTATTGTCTATAGTCCCTGGAGAAGTAAGGGGTTAGGTTTCTTGCTCAAGTGCATCTCAGCCAGGGAGTGAGATGGTGGGATTTGAACCTGTAACAATTAGCTTTAAAGTCTCCTTAACCACTATGCCAGGGGTGGGGAAACTTTTGCATCCTTACTTTGAACACAAATCAGGATTTCCCCCTGCACTTTAGGCTTATATTGAAGGCAGTCACTTTCACAACAGACCCCACCTTCACATAGGTCCCCTGAAAATGTACCTTAATTGTATTGCAAATGTAATTCCTGAGATTCCTTTATAAAACATGTCATATTTCATTTGAAGCTGCATAACATCATATCGGTGGCGGATAAGATGATTACGGCCCTTGCCTTGAGACATGCGTTCCCCAATCCCCACCCCTGCAGTAGGCCATAGTCTACATTCTCGTATTGTGTTAAAATTAGGCTCCCCCCCTCCTCTTGGGGGACAAGCCCCTGAACCCCTAATAACAAAGGGTCTCTAATATCTAAGTTAAACTCTCAAACATTTTTGGAATATAGTGACGTCCATGGGTAGAGGGGCCCATGGAGTCATAATTAATCCCTGAGTGGTCTGATGATAACATGTGTAAGCTAAGTAGTCTAAGTTGTAGTATAATTCAATACATTATTGTCCTCTAAAGGTGATGAGATGAGGAGAGGCATGCAACTTTGGCAGGCATAACCAACCATCTAATCTGTATCAAAAGTTACTAAGATTTACAAGAATTCTGTAAATGGGAAAAGGTCATTTACCTATACTTCTCCTCTTTACTTTCTGCACCTTCCTTGAGTTCTTGACTTTTCTACCATCTCACTTAAATACTTTTTGGATATAATATCTGTGCAGAATTTCCACATTGCCTCTCATCCAATCAGAAATTCTTAAATAATTTGACCAGATCTAACAATTGTATAAATACATACAATAGGCCTATATAGGCCCAGAGTGGCCTGCAATCTCCAAATACCATTTAATATTCTTTAAACAGTGTTGTTACCACCATTTTATTCATAATCTCTGAGTTTTGTTCAGATATTATTGTTTATTTTTGTGTTTTGGTAGATAGAACCCTATAATTCTGAAAACGGTTCCCATTAAGGTTCTATCTACATGTTACCTGTTTAAAAAACACCACTTCCAATTTTTCAATTATTTAAATATTTCAGATTTAGAGTTAATTTAAGGTGTCTTAAAGTGTAGTGTATCAAATAAACCTATTCCATATGCCAATTATGATCTACAGAGTGCACAAATTATACAGTGCAAAATCGTATCTTACGGCAATGCATACAGTGGCCTGCAATCTCCAAATACCACTTAATTTTCTTTAAACAATGTTTTTACAACTATTTTATTAGTAATCTATGAGTTTTGTTCAGAAATTATTGTTAATTTTGATGTTTTGGTAGATAGAACCTTATAATCCTAAAAACATTTGGCGATTTCAGTGCAATAAGGTTCTATCTACATTTTACCTGTTTTAAAAAACACCACTTCCAAATGTTCGATGATTTTAATATTTCAGATTTAGAGTTCATTGAAGGTGTCTTTAAGTCTAGTGTATCAAACAAACCTATTCCATATGCCACTTCTGATCTAAAGAGTGTAAAATCTTTAAACCTCAATATCTCAGAACTGGTCAAAAGTCAGATAGAACCCTATAATCCTAAGAGGACGAAATTATGCGGAATATCATTGAATTTGCATGAATCCACGCAATCGCTGAATCGCGAAAAACTGGAGGGACTGACTGACTTGTGGCCTCGCCCCGCCTCCGTGGAGAAAACAATAAAGCTTCCCAGCTGTCAGCCTAGCCACAACAACTTCTTGGTCATGCCTTGGATCATAGGCTTACTGACATGTTGACGTTTTGACAGCTGAATTGGGCTTTGAAAAGAGTAAGCAAAA
Source organism: Engraulis encrasicolus (assembly GCF_034702125.1). NCBI lineage: Eukaryota > Metazoa > Chordata > Actinopteri > Clupeiformes > Engraulidae > Engraulis > Engraulis encrasicolus. Next base: position 371,841 of record NW_026945643.1, on the reverse strand, counting down.
TACAGGAATAACTGTTGGACGCAGCCTTAAAAATAGTCTGCCACGTGGAGGAAGGACAAATCGGGCACTTTGGAAACACGACTGTACCAACACTTCATAGAACAACAAACCAACTCAGTCGTTAGCCTATTAATTAGTAATCACTCCACAGTAACTGATAGACTATGGACACACACAGTCATGGGTGAGCGGTTAGGGCGTCAGACTTGCATCCCAGAGGTTGTCGGTTCGACTCCCGACCCGCCAGGTTGGTGGGGGGAGTAATCAACCAGTGCTCTCCCCCATCCTCCTCCATGACTGAGGTACCCTGAGCATGGTACCGTCCCACCGCACTGCTCCCCATGGGGCGCCACTGAGGGCTGCCCCTTTGCGCGGGTGAGGCATAAATGCGATTTCGTTGTGTGCAGTGTGCTGTGGAGTGCTGTGTCACAATGACAATGGGAGTTGGAGTTTCCCAATGGGCTTTCACTTTCACTTCACCTTACCCTTAACCCTATTCAGACTGGGCTTTTTTGGCATTCCTGGGCCTGGGGGGGGGCTCTTTTGACCCCCCCCCCCCTCATAACTCATGAACGGAATACGGTATGACCACCAAACTTTAGGGAGATGATCTACATATGGACATCTATGAATGACATAATTTTTGTGTCATTATCTGGTATTATGACGTCATAATGACATCATCTGATTATAATGCCCTAAATCTCGCCATAATGTATTTTCCATCAAATTTAGGTAATGCACTTAAATTTTAATGATTATATGCTTCAGACCACTTTAATGCTCACAAAGCTGCCTGAGACTAAAGCAAATAACAAAAAAAAATGAAAAAGGAACAATAATGAGACTTAGATCAGTGATTTTCGGTCAGACATACATGTCAGAAAACCGTTGCCATGGCAACGGCAAAAATGATAAACATAATTTTTTGGTACTAAACTGTAGCTAACTAAATTTTAGGAAAAGTCACCAAGTTTCGTAGTCATAGCTTAAGTCGTTAAGGAGTTATACGTCATCAAAGTTGGTGCGGGCACTTTTAGCCCCCCCCCAGTCTGGATAGGGTTAAACACTGGATTTATTTTCAGTTGGTTGTTTCAAGTTGATATTTACAAAGCGGATTCCAAAAAAGTTGGGACACTTGGTATTTTGTGAATAAAATCAAAATGCTGGCATTTTCAAAACATTCAATATGTTAATAAGGTAGAGCATTGTGTACAGACAACATATCAGTTGTTAAAGCCAAGCAGAATGATTGTTTTGGGGTAATTATGTGATCATTTAAAATTTCACCCTTGCAACGAATTCCAAAAAAGTTGGGACAGGGACAATAAAATGCTTTTTATGTTGGATAAGACTAAATACAACACAGGGGAGGAGACCTAACATTAAATACTTTGACTGATGGCATGATTTTATTTAAAAAATAGATATTTTGATGTGCGAGACATGACTTCAGCAGCTCAACTGATATGTGTTCTTCGACTTGTTTACCTTCTTGTTATGCTTAATATGTGGCATATCCTGACTGCAAGAAAACAATTTTGTCACCTGTTTACTCTTATGATGGAACCACACTGTTGGAACATAGTAGAGATTGAAATTTGCCATCAGTATGGGGCAATATCTAAAGACTGTGCTCCAAAATATAATGCCTTGGTAGCTATGTATGCTGTTTAAAGTCTGAATATATCATTCGGCCCTCATTTTAATGCTCTACATGAGTAAGAAGACCATAACCAAGGCATCTCTGCACCCCTTTACCATCATATATGCTGTCTTTCAGACTGACCACTAAATCAAGCTGACGTATCCATTTTCTTCATAACCTGGAGGGTGCATGACTCCATGATTATAAAAAAGAATGAAATATTTTCCATTCTGTAGTCAGAGGACAGTTTCACATGTCTCCTAGGTCCATCTAGAATGAGCTTTGCCACTTGCAACACTGTTTAATGTCTGCATCATGTGCCTTAATCAAGTGTTGTGTTTATGGTCATTTTTTCAACAGCTGTCATTGCTGGAGTGTCATAGTTTGCTCATTGACGATGGGTATGTCATGATCTCATAACTCGTGCAATGATCACAGAACTCTACATTGCAGACATAGGCCTTATATGCCTGCAATTTTGATAATTCAATCTTTCTGTGTAATAGATCAGTAATTAGTCCCTCAGAATCTTTGCTACTGAGTGCCACAGCCTCTCTGTGATGGTATTTTATTTGTGCATTCATGTTGGCAGTCAATATAGTTCCTTTCAAAATATTCCTTCTTGTGTTTTTTTAAAGAATTATCCAACTATTACAACATTTTTTGGCCCTGTCCCAACTTTTTTGAGATTTGTTGCATGGGTCGAGTTTTAAATGACCACATTTTTCTCTCAAAACAATGCTTTTGCCTCATTTTAACTGTTCCTATGTTGACCTTGTGCCATTGTGCATCTTATGCATGGATTGGATGTTTTGAAAATGCCAGCATTTTGATTTTATTCACAAAATACCAAGTGTCCCAACTTTTTTGGAATCCGCTTTGTAAATTTACGCATAGCAACAGGCTCGGTGTCGACATCACAGAATACAATACCTATAACCTATTGTAGGCAACCTACTGTATTTAGCCTACCACAGATGGTGGATCAGCGGTCCGTTTCTCGAAAGCGTCTTTGCTATCGTTGTTAGCAAAGTCCTTCGTAGTGCAAACCTTCAAATTGCCAAAGTAAATTACGCTTACACTTGTGTTATTAATGACAATGTGAATCCTATTGTGTACCTATTTTGTGTTTCTAAATAAATGTTGGCAAGAATGCATGGATAGTAGTAATTGGATGGATAGATAATTTACTATGGAATTGTTTGCATCATTGTGAGGCTACTTTGGTACCAATGGCATTTCTTTTATAATGGGTAGGCCTAATAATCCATGTGGGACTCTGTGGTGTGCTTTCAGGCCAAAAGTGTAGTCTGGCCACCTGGTCTCTCTTGAAAAAAATGTGTAAGAGGAAGGGGGACCCATTGATATTGTATTGGATATTTTGTCCCGGGCCCAGCTAAACCTGTCAGCGGCCCTGTGTGTGTGTGTGTGTGTGTGTGTGTGTGTGTGTGTGTGTGTGTGTGTGTGTGTGTGTGTGTGTGTGTGTGTGTGTGTGTGTGTGTGTGTGTGTGTGTGTGTGTGTGTGTGTGTTGTGGGCTCCCCATGATTACTGGTGAGAGATTTATATACTTTAATCTGTGTGTGTGTGTGTGTGTGTGTGTGTGTGTGTGTGTGTGTGTGTGTGTGTGTGTGTGTGTGTGTGTGTGTGTGTGTGTGTGTGTGTGTGTGTGTGTGTGTGTGTGTGTGTGTGTGTGTGTGTGTCAGACAGCTGTGAGGGTTGTTGTGGATTTGATGGGCAGCTGTGCATGTTTTTATCTGTGTGTGTGTGTGTGTGTGTGTGTGTAATCCTCCCGTATGGCATGTCGCCATGGTGCTAATCCAAAAGCATTGACATATGTTAACCAGCAGAGGGAGCCAACAGCACACACACACATACACATACACACACGCACACACACACACACACACACACACACACACACACACACACACACACACACACACACACACACACACACACACACACACACACACACACACACAATCCTACACGCACAGAAACACACACACACACACACACACACAC
>NW_026945643.1:343167-353167 GCF_034702125.1 Engraulis encrasicolus | reverse complement strand
CCCTATAATTGACACCGTTGTCAACCACGGAGTAACGTGGTTGTTAACTTGTTCAGTGATCCTTGGTCGCTACAGTAGCCTATTCGTGTTTGCTGCGACACTTTTGGATTTGGATTGTATTTTCAAGTGCGTGATGGATGCAATACGAAAAAAATCTCGTCGAGGAGACCCCCATTGGGTTTCTTGCTTACCAATATCACATCCCCCCAAACCCCCACTGTGCCTGCTCATTCGACTCAGCCTTGAGTTTCTGGACTGTAGGCCTGTTGTTTTATGAGTCAATATTTCGTTTTGCACAAATGGAGCACCCTCGGTTAGATTTTAAAAGTGATTGGAAAGATTAGACCATTCTTTATTTGTGCAATGATCATGATTTTCGTGGTAGGGTAAAAAAAAACCTGATTGGGCATAGGCTTACTTTCATGTGAGAGGTTAAACAACAACTGAACATTCAATTAGCCTATGGCCTACTTCATGAGAAATGAGCCTACTGAATGGAATGGGCTTTATTTGCCCAGGTCTTTCTTCATAAAGTTTCATAAAATGAACTGTAGGGACTAGTTATCATAATAACTAGAATGCATTTACTCACAGAAAATGCTGGTGTACACATGCCTGCTTTTTATGCATTCATTGCCCTTCATGCATGTGTTGCCCTAGCCACAACACTGTCTGTAAGGTGACTTGTTTGTTCCTAGGTTTCCATGGATTCTGTGACATTATGTTGTAATGGTAGGCTATGTGACAATGACTGAAGTGCCATCCAAAAATGGTCTGGCCCATCCGAAACAGAAATTCTTGTGTCATGACTGCCCCATCAGGTAACACCCCCCCCCCCCCCCCATCCCGGAAAAAAAATAGCCTAGGGCCCCGACAACCCCTTTGCCTAGGGCCCCCAAAATCCTAGAAACGGGCCTGCACACACACACACACACACACACACACACACACACACACACACACACACACACACACACACACACACACACACACACACACACACACACACACACACACACACACACACACACACACACACCGCCTTTCATACTTGTAAACACACACTGCCAGAGCCAACAGGGATACCCAACATGAACAACTCTCCTGGCTGAAAGTTGACAAGAGGTTGAGAGTATCACTTCTTTCTTTTATTACAAATATTAATGCATTGAGCAAACCTGACAGTTTGTTCAAGCATCTCACTCTTAGCTCCAATCTTCACACATACCCCACCAGACATGCTACTAGTGGTAACTACACAATGCCAAACATCAAAACAAACTCAAAACAGCGCACAGTATTATGTAGAGCTAGAGCTTTATGATGTAAATTGGAATGCAAAACAAAAAAAGTACAGTTTGTTTTTAAAAATAATAATAATAATACAATAAAATAATACATGTACTTCCTAGTTCATGGGGCAGACAGTTGCAAAAAAATGAATGGAAGTGAACGAGGCGAGTCGTGGTGGATTTGTGGTGCACGGGGCTGGACTGGGATGATTTTTCAGGCCAGGCCAGCATAATGCAAAAACCAATAAAGCTTATGGCAGTACCTATAAGCAGTGTTTTTGGTGTAATAACTACAGCCTATCCATCCTCCCAGTTCAATGATTATACTTAGGGGCCTAGATACTGAACACCAAATAGCTACTTAGTAGGCCTACCCCTCTGGAAAATATTGCATAATGCAAGAATCATGAAAGTAAGACAGATAGGATGGAGATGAAATATTTGCTTGAAATAAACTTTTAAGCAGGCTAGCTAGTTAGAATAACCCGATGGACAGAACACAAATCGCTTAAAACTAATTAGTCTTGTGTCAAAAACCTTGGGGGCATTCCACGCCAAATCAACAGGAGCCCGCGCACTTAGATCTCAAAAAATTCTGAAAATATTACAAAGTGTACCTATAGTACTTAAGAGAAACACTGTAAATTGATTTGAATGTAAGATGTACAGTTGAGGACGATATTAATAGCCCCCCTCCTGAAATTAGACATTTCTCTTGATTTCTCAGTAAGAATGACCATTATTAACCGTTTCTGTTATTCTGGAAACAAATACACTGATGGAGATAATGTTCAATGAGTTGAATTTGGATTTGGATTCTATTGTTATGATGAGTTTAAACAAAAAAGGGCAAAAATGACAAGGACAAAATTATTAGCCCCCTGATCATGAATAGTCAATATGGCGCCATTTATGAACCAAAACTGACAACAGGCTCTGATAAGTTGCTACCTAGGTTGGCACATGCCCCACTAGGGATTTTGGACCATTTCTTCACTGCAAAGGGTTCTAGCTGGTCCAAATCACATGGATGCTGAGCATATACATTAACCACAGACTCTCAGTGGGATTGAGGACTGGACTATGAGCGGGTGATTCCAATATCATGGTTTTAGTGTCCTTGAAGAACCTCTGAACTAATCTAAATGTATGCTTTGGGTTACAATGTTGTTGGAAGACCCAGCAATCCAGATTCAGACCCAGACTCCCTGTGTCTAAGGCTGAATAACAGACTAAACTTGATGCCCCACCACTATGTGTAAGTGTGGAAACTGCTTAGCCTCATTAGACAAAAGAAGCATTGGACACCTGCCTAGATGATTGTTATTGACCTGGCCTCACCTGGAGGTTTTTTTCCCACCCAAGAAAGACAGTTGTTAGGGCTTGTATTGTATATATTGTATATGTATATATTGGGCTTTGGGGCCATCATCACAGAAGAACCCCTTTACTAAAGGCAGTGCATATCAGAGTGTTATTGAGCTTTGCCTGTGAACATTTGAAAGTCAAAAATGAGTTTTGAACGTCTCTGCTTTCATCTGATGATATTCAATTGCACCTGCTTTGATGCATGGATTCTGCTTCTGTCAGGTGAAGAAAGGGATAGTCCTTGAATCGTTATAAGATGGTTTCCACAATTAAACATGGTGGTGGATGCATCATTCTGTGGCAGCCTCAGCCACAGGAAACCTTGTTTGGGTGTACGGCACCATAAAAACTGAAAATTATGATAGAATGTGGAAAGTGACCTTGCAAAAATATGCTCATAGAGGGAGCTAAGATCTTCACTGGATCTTTCAATAAGACAATAACCCAAAACTTGCATCCAAAATAGTTCAAATGTTCTTCAAGGATACTAAAACCATGGTCATGGAGTGGTTCAGACCTCAATTCTTTAGATAGTATTTGAAGAGTGCTGAAAATGAATGTCCATCCTCAACATCCATGCAATTTGGACCAGCTTAACTATTTGCATTGAAATAAATGGGCCAAAATCCCTGGTAGGACATGTGCCAACATAGTTAACAACTAATCAAAGTGCCTGGTGTCAATTTTTGTTCATAAATGGCACTGTATTGACTATTAATGATAAGGGGGCTAATAATTTTGCCCTTGCCATTTTTACACTTTTTTGTTTAAACTCATTGTGAAAATGGAAAAGTCCAAATTTAACTTATTGGATACTATCTCCATGGTGTATTCGTTTCCAGAATAACATACATTTATTAATAATGATCATTCTCAATGATCAATGAAGAGATATGTCTAATTTCAGGAGGGGGGCTAATAATATCGTCCTCAACTGTATACTCTCCGTGTTACAGCCAATTTTACTGGGGGAGGGGGGTGCCCATTTTGTTCTCACACTTTTATTTGTCAAAGTTCACAAGCCCGTAGCTCAATAACTAAACCACGTAGGAAGCTCAAATTTGGCATGCTGGTACATAGATATGAATAGTTTGTTGCAAAATTGTCAGTTTTGGTCTGTATTATCCTGCGTCGTCATAGCATTCCCTCAAAGATGATACAAATAGTACTGGAGTTTTTGGCTCTGTTTAGGCCTTCAGAAGACATATTTGTGCCCAACATAGCCTCTTGATTTTTTTTCACTTGAAGAGACAAGTAGGAACACTCTCATAAAAAGCTATAAATAGAAAGGAAACCCCATCAGTGTTTGACCAGAAGACCTCACAAGTCTGACAAATCATTTTGGGTGTCATTTTCAGAGCTCCAGAACCCCTTGTGGGATTGTCCAAAGATTTTTATTTTATTTTTTTTCTTCATTCTCCATGAATTCTTCTTTTTAAAAATGCCAATGAGACTTTTCTTATGTGATGTTTTCTTTTTTAATTTCCAACCTGAACGTCAGAGCAGAAAGAGGGAAATAAAAGGGGTTGTCTTTACATTTTACCATCATGCACCACATCGTTTTTTGTTGCAAATTCTTCATAGACATGTTAAATAAAAGCACCAAATGAAACTGTATCATATTATTTTGACTTAAATTGCACCTCTGTATCATATTATCAGAGCTTCTTCTTTAACCTCGATGAACGACAAGATTGCAAAATGTGGCCTGGAGGGAAGTCGACGTGGCCTGCTACGTTGGAAATGGAATTGGCCTGAATAAAAATAGTAAATCGCATCAGGCCACCGGGCATTTGCCCGGTATGCCCTATGGCCAGTCCAGCGGTGGTGGTGCATAAGTGGATGTCCAAGGTTTGGATTGTTGTTAAAAAAACACTAATTTCAAGCCCAGTATTTTTTTTTTTACTCCCTCTGCCCCATGAACCTGTAAGTAGAGGGCATGACTTAGGTGCCCCATTGGCTTTGGGTGAGGAGATGCAGAGGTAGAGCGCAGTTATCTACATTACGTTACACTACACTCAGCTGCAGAGGTAGAGCGCAGTTATCTACATTACGTTACACTACACTCAGCTGCAGAGGTAGAGCGCAGTTATCTACATTACGTTACACTACACTCAGCTGAGGCTTTTTCTCATCCAAATCGACTTGCACTTATTTTATAAGTACAGGGTATTGGTTACAGTCCCTGGAGCAGTGTGAGGGACAGGTGCCTTGGTATAGGGTATTGGTTACAGTCCCTGGAGCAGTGTGGGGTTAGGAGCCTTGGTACAGGGTATTTGTTACAGTCCCTGGAGCAGTGTGGGGGACAGGTGCCTTGCTCAAGGGCACCTCAGCCATGGAGTGTGGTGGGGAGTGGTAAGGGTGGGATTCGAACCTGCAACTCTCAGATCTAAAGCCCATCTCCTTAACCACTAGGCCACGGCTGATTAGAGGAAGTAGTAGTTTACAAGGAGAAGCACGAGCAGAAAAGATGCCGTACGACCAAAGTATGTCATTCTTAAAAATGGACAACGACCGACTTGGTAGTGAGAAGCAGTGTAGGGGAGTCAGTCTAACTTGTCTTCCTTATGTCAAGCTTATGTCTGGCTTATGTCTGGCTAATGTCTATCTTATGTCTGGCTTATGTCTGGCTTATGTCTATCTTATGACTGTCTTATGTCTGGCTAATGTCTGGCTTATGTCTATCTGTTATGTGGCTAATGTCTGGCTGTCTGGCTTATGTCTGTCTTATGTCTGGCTTACGTCTTGCTTATGTCCATCTTATGTCTGGCTTATGTCTGGCTAATGTCTATCTTATGTGGCTAATGTCTGGCTTATGTCTGGCTTATGTCTGGTTTATGTCTGGCTTATGTCTGCTTTATGTCTGCTTTATGTCCATCTTATGTCTGGCTTATGTCTGCTTTATGTCTGCTTTATGTCCATCTTATGTCTGGCTTATGTCTTAGGGTCCTTCTGCATTGGTGGTGGGGGCCCTATTGTGACCATGGCAAGTTGTATGGAGGGCCCTATAAGTGTATAAGTTGCCCTGGGGCCCTATGTGCAATCGTTCCGCCACTGGCCTTATGTCTGCCTTATGTCTGGCTTATGTCTATCTTATGTCTGCCTTATGTCTGGCTTATGTCCATCTTATGACTGTCTTATGTATATCTTATGTCTAGCTTATGTCTGGCTAATGTCTGGCTTATGTCTTGCTTATGTCTGGCTAATTTCTGTCTTATGTCTGGCTAATGTCTATGTCCTTATGTCTGGCTTATGTCTATCTTATGTCTGGCTTATGTCTGGCTTATGTCTGGCTAATTTCTGTCTTATGTCTGGCTAATGTCTGGCGTATGTCTGGCTAATGCCTGGCTAATGTCTATCTTATGTCTGGCTTACGTCTTGCTTATGTCTATCTTAGGTCTGGCTAATGTCTATCTTATGTCTGGCTAATGTCTATCTTATGTCTGTCTTATGTCTGGCTTATGTCTGGCTAATGTCTATCTTATGTCTATCTTATGTCTGGCTTATGTCTGGCTAATGTTCATCTTACGTCTGGCTAATGTCTATTTTATGTCTATCTTATGTCTATCTTATGTCTGGCTGTGTGCTGTGCTGTGCCAAGGCTTTCGATCATGTACGCCTGAAGTCTTCTGCAACACACACACACACCCAAACCCACAAGCCAACAGCAGCACATCAGCACCCCCCCCCCAAAGCCACAAGCCAACAGTAGCACATCGGCACCCCCCCCCCCACCAAAACCCACAAGCCAACAGCAGCACATCGGCCTCCTAGGTTGGACTTGGAGAGTGGTGGGGACGATGGCAAAGTTCCTGGACTTTATTGGTGTGCGATACCTCTTTTTTCCTAAAGTTCCTGGATATGCTATTTTGGCATTAGATTTGTTATAAAGTAATGGGGGCAATCTTGGGTTATCTCAAAAGTAGTAAGGATGTGTCCCCACCATCCACACCTGAAATCACACCCATGTACCATAGGCCTATAAGTGTGTGGTTGGTGTTTGATATATAGGCTGCATGGACTGTGTGTTGCGGCACTTGCAAGACTGCTGTGATTTCTTCAGTCTTCTCAAGTATGCCGCCAATGGGTAAGGTTTGGGTTTGCGCCGGGGAAGAAGTGGGCTGTGCGTGGTGACGCAAACGAAAGCGTGGGGTTTCCTGGTGCTGAGAGCAAGGGTTCCCATACCGCGCCCATCCGTGCAGCTCTGATGGCCGAAGGAAGCGACTGACAGAACGCCGCCCGCGAGAGATTCGAGAACGCCTAGCGAGGAGAGATTCGAGAACGCCAGCGCGCGCGGGGAGGAAGAAAGATTAAAAGGCAGATCGAACTCCAACAGCTCTGGATTAAGACAGCGCGGCGGAGATTACTATTCCCCTGGACTTTATTTATATTGCGTTTGGCCATATTTGTGTTTTTGCTGCCTGCGGTGGAGCCTGCTCTGTTCCTACGCCTATCCACCGGTGTGTGTGTGTGAGTGTGTGTGTGTGTGAGAGTGTGTGTGCGGCGCTGCTGCTGTTTGGCGTAGCGAAAGAAGGGTTTGGGTTGTGGCCCTGCTCTGCTCTGAGCCTCGACCGCCACATCTTGGAGCCATAGCGGAGGAGAGAAACGAAGACGAGACGAGACGAGAGAAGGGTGTTTGAGCTTCGGTGTTTCCAGTCAATGCGATACAAACAACGGACCGCCACGACTGAGAGCGGGTAAGGGCCTTTGGGGGGTGCCTGGTGGAGGTGGAGAGGGAGTGTGGCGGGGGTGGGGGGGGTCTTGGGTTAAGAAATCTGTGGGGCCGTGGAGGCGAAGGCAATTTGCAGCGCGACTTGAATGGGCTTGACTGGGTCTGCCTTATGTGTTTGTAGCTAGCGATAGGTGGTGTATTGCGACTGGGGAGTGTGTATGTGTGTGTGTGTGTGTGTGTGGGGGGGGGGGGGTGTAGCCAGATAGCTAAACAGCACCACTAGCTAATTGGCTTTCAGATATTTTCAAGAGTGACGAGGCCATCTACTGACCACAGGGTTCATGGAAACGTGTCTCATGACAACATGTCCAAGCGCGTGGCGATGGCAAACCCAAACCAGATTCCATATTGGCTGTAGAACGGGCTGTAGCGCGAGCGCAACGCCGAGTCCAAAGCGGCATATCTGGGAGGGAGGGTGTATGCAGGGCAGGACAGGCTAGCTAGTTAGCAGCAGTGGTGGCTAGGGGAGGGGAGGCTGTGGCAGGCTCACTCTGGATTGCATAATGGGAGAAGAGAAGAGAAGAGGACTGGAGAGACACACAGAGGAGGGGAGCAGGCGGGGGAGAGGAGTAGATGGAGAGACGAGACGAGGGGAGAGAGGGAGAGAGAGAGGGAGGAGAGGAGTGGAGTTGACACAAGCCTTCTTTCTCTAGTCCAGTGGAGCTTGTCACCTCTCTGGAGTTGAAAGAGGCCGAATGCGCCTCCACAGTATCCGCCGTCTGGTGTGTGTGCACTGGGGGAGGAACTGGCGAGCTAACCGCCTGCCCAGGCCTGTTGGAGACTCCCTGGGGCCCCGGGGAACTGGTGTCTGGCGCCTGTATACAATATCCAAGTATATATACGATGTTTGTTAAGTTTCTGTGTCATGTGGTGCCGCTGAAGTGGCTGTAAGATGGTTGGTGCCCTGACGTGTCGGCGCTGCGCCTGCCGCTACCCACAGCAGAGCAGAGCTACTAGGCTAGGGCTACTTCCTCCTCTGCTCTAGCTGTCGGCTGGAGAGGGAGGATGTGGACTCTCTGGCGTCTGCCTGCTGTGTTGTGTTGTGTTGTGCTGTGTTAGAGTAGATTGTTGTGTTGTCTACTGGGGGGCAGGCGGGCGGGCGGGTAGGCAGGCAGGCAGGCAGGGCCGAGGATTGGAGCCACTAGACTAGAGCTACAGCCGAGAGACGGTCGGCAGCGCCATTTGGAGAGTCTCCAGTGGAGACCACAATCAGATACGAGTTGTGATTGCGATGTGATTATGCGTCTTAAGAAATAAAAGCAAAACAAAAGACAAGGCCACAGCTGAGTAAAGTCACCACACCTCACCTCACCCCAGCACCCACCACCACCACCTCTGCTCTTGACGCCGTCTGCTGCTTCCATCCGGCTGCGCTTTAGGTGTTGGTTAGCCTGGATCAGCTCGGCTAGCCAAGTAGCCACCCAGGGCCTGTGTGTGTGTGTGTGTGTGTGTGTGTGTGTGTGTGTGTGTGTGTGTGTGTGTGTGTGTGTGTGTGTGTCTCCTGGTCCTCAACAGTCTCTCAGTGGCAGAGCTCTGTCTGACTCCGGTGTCCTGTCATCTCGTGTGTGTGTGTGTGTGTGTGTGTGTGTGTGTGTGTGTGTGCTCTATCTGACTCCGGTGTCCTGTCATCTCGCGGGGGTATATTAGCCCTCTCCAGCCTGCCGCTGATCCCAATATGCCGCCAAATGGCAGATTAGCGCTAAACCCTTAATGTCTGGTCGCGACTCTCTCGCTCTCCGTGTGTGTGTGTGTGTGTGTGTGTGTGTGTGTGTGTGTGTGTGTGTGTGTGTGTGTGTGTGTGTGTGTGTGTGTGTGTGTGTGTGTAGTGTTTTATCGGCCATGGCTGCGTGGATTTGTGGGTTGACCATCAGGCTGCCTGACTGGCTCAGTGGAGCGGCGTGGAATGGAAGCTAGCTAATACACACACACACACACACACACACACACACACGGAAGCTAGCTAATTTACGCGCAGCGAGCAGCGGAGATCAGAGGCGATATTATTATGTATCCATGAGTGGTGTATCGGGCTGCTATGACACCAGATCAGGATGACGTGATTGGCATAGGCCGATTTACACCGTTCAGGACTAGTGAAGTAGTGGCCACCAGCTAGCTAGTGATGTGTGTGTGTGTGTTCATGTGTGTGTAAGCACCGACGGGCTTCAGAGAAGGCAAGGTGTGTGTGCGCGGGCGCGTGTGTGTTACTTTTGGGTTTTGTGCGCGCGCGGGCATCTCCATTCTTCTGTTGATGGCTCTGGCTTGCGAGCTGGATGACAGGTGTGTGTGTGTGTGTGTGTGTGTGTCTGTGTGTGTGTGTGTGTGTGTGTGTGTCCTAGCCTCGTCCCTAGGTGTTTGTGTGTCCAGGTAGCTTTTGATTGGTTGCTAATGCGCTCTGTGGAGTCTCGTGTTATAATCATCTCGCTTCTCGCGCTCCTAATGGGATCTGTCGCCAAGCTGGTTAACCAAACGGGATCACGCGCCATCACTATTTACCACCTGGCGTTAGGGTCACCGGCGCCAAACTCCCCTCGCCTCGCCTCGCCTCAGGCCAGTTGGTAGTTACCCAGAAATGTAGTTAGTTTCTCCTACAGTTACCCAGAAATGT
>NW_026945643.1:318167-320667 GCF_034702125.1 Engraulis encrasicolus | reverse complement strand
GAGAAACTCACCCCAGAGCTCTTGTCACACTACCAATCAAAAAAAGTTGACTGTCACTAGTGACCAATAGCCTTAGAGCTGTGATGGTGTTGACCAATAGCCTTAGAGCTGTGATGGTGTTGACCAATAGCCTTAGAGCTGGGATGGTGTTGACCAATAGCTTTACAGCTGTTATGGTGTTGACCAATAGCTTTACAGCTGTGATGGTGTTGACCAATAGCCTTAGAGTCACTATTGATCAGTAGCAGTCATGGGTAAGCGGTTAGGGCGGCAGACTTGAAGCCCAATTAACCAGCACTCTCCCTCATCCTCCTCCATGACTGAGGTACCCTGAGTATGGTACTCTACTGTCCCCCATCTTCCTCCATGGTACTCTACTGTCCCCCATCCTCCTCCATGGTACTCTACTGTCCCCCATTCGCCTCCATGGTATTCTACTGTCCCCCATCCTCCTCCATGGTACTCTACTGTCCCCCATCCTCCTCCATGACAGAGGTACCCTGAACATGGTACTCTACTGTCCCCCATCCTCCTCCATGGTACTCTACTGTCCCCCATCCTCCTCCATGGTACTCTACTGTCCCCCATTCGCCTCCATGGTATTCTACTGTCCCCCATCCTCCTCCATGGTACTCTACTGTCCCCCATCCTCCTCCATGACAGAGGTACCCTGAACATGGTACTCTACTGTCCCCCATCCTCCTCCATGGTACTCTACTGTCCCCCATCCTCCTCCATGGTACTCTACTGTCCCCCATCCTCCACCATGGTACTCTACTGTCCCCCATCCTCCTCCATGGTACTCTACTGTCCCCCATCCTCCTCCATGACTGATGTTCCCTGAGCATGGTACTCTACTGTCCCCCATCCTCCTCCATGACTGATGTACCCTGAACATTGAACTCTACTGTCCCCCATCTTCCTCCATGACTGAGGTACCCTGAGCATGGTACTCTACTGCCCCCCATCCTCCTCCATGGTACTCTACTGTCCCCCATCCTCCTCCATGACTGATGTGCCCTGAACATGGAACTGTCCCACCGCACTTCTCCCTTTCGGGCGCCCTTTGGGGCTGACCACTTGCACGGTTGAGGCACAAATGCAATTTTGTTGTGTGCAGTGTGCAGTGAACACTTGTGAGCTGTGGAGTGCTGTCATATTGACAATAGCCGGTTTCACCGCCATATCAGAGCCTCGCTTAAGTGACCCGGTGTTTAAGTGACCCGGTGCTTAAGTGACCCAGTGCTTAAGTGACCCAGTGCTTAAGTGACCCAGTGCTTAAGTGACCCAGTGCTTAAGTGACCCAGTGTTTAAGTGACCAAGTGTTAAATTGACCCAGTGCTTAAGTGACCCAGTGGTTAAGTGACCCAGTGCTTAAGTGACCCAGTGGTTAAGTGACCCAGTGGTTAAGTGACCCAGTGGTTAAGTGACCCAGTGCTTAAGTGACCCAGTGCTTAAGTGACCCAGTGGTTAAGTGACCCAGTGCTTAAGTGACCCAGTGCTTAAGTGACCCAGTGGTTAAGTGACCCAGTGGTTAAGTGACCCAGTGTTTAAGTGACCCAGTGCTTAAGTGACCCAGTGGTTAATTGGGCTCCCAGCCCAGAGCCGCATGCTATGAGAGCCGCATGCTATGAGAGCTGACTGGTTTCTATGCCGACCTGCCTGCCCCAGAGGGTTATGCCTCGTTAGCGAAAAGTCACATTTCTAAAGTAGAGTAATGTAGACATCTCAAGGTCACATTTCTGATGTAGAATGTAGACATCCCAAGGTCACATTTCTAATGTAGACATCCCAAGGTCACATTTCTAATGTAGACATCTCAAGGTCACATTTCTAACGTAGAATGTAGACATCCCAAGGTCACATTTCTACTGTAGAGTACTGTAGACATCCCAAGGTCACATTTCTAATGCAGAGTAATGAAGACATCCCAAGGTCCAACAAATTATTTCAGGGAGATGTTTATCCTTTAATGACTTAAGTCAAGCACTCACCCTGAGCACCGCACTTGCTTTGAGCTGAAATGTGTGAAGGTTCCACATATTCCTTTCTCTCTCTCTCATGAAGGTTCCACATATCTCCTTCTCTCTCTCTCTCTCTCTCTCTCTCTCTCTCTCTCGTTTACCTGCGAAGGTTCCACATATCCCTTTCTCTCTCTCATGAAGGTTCCACACCGCACTTGCTTTTAGCAGAAATGTGTGAAGGTTCCACATATTCCTTTCTCTCTCTCTCTCGTTTACCTGCGAAGGTTCCACATATCTCCTTCTCTCTCTCGTTTACCTGCGAAGGTTCCACATATCCCTTTCTCTCTCTCGTTTACCTGCTTAATCTAATCAATACATTCCATGATGCACAAGGTTCCTGCACGCTCTTACTGGAATTGTCATATAAATCAGGGGTAGGACTTTTTTTCCCGGCTTGTGGACACCATGCAGGGAGAAACATAAGGGGGGCTGCCTGATCTACAGCTAAAGTCACTCCATTATATTTTATGAAAACA
>NW_026945643.1:310667-313167 GCF_034702125.1 Engraulis encrasicolus | reverse complement strand
TGGTACAGAGTTGCGCCATGACCTCTATCTTCTTGGTGTTAACTTGAAGACCGAAGGACTGATACAACGCTGCGATGGTGTCCAGGGCATGCTGCATGGATTCTGGGCTATGTGCCAAGACGGCACAGTCATCTGCATATTGGAGCTCATGGATATGGCAGGTTGATGTTTTTGTCTGAGCTTGGAGCCGCCGGATGTTGAAGAGGTTGCCATCAAGGCGGTATTCCAGGTCTATACCATCTTTGTGCTGCAGAGCGCGGTGGAACAGTCGAGTGATTGCTGCGAGGAGGCAATTGAACAGCACTGGTGCCAGGACACAACCTTGCTTCACTCCAACATTGACCTCAAAGGGATCCGACTGATGTCCTCCCATAACAACTCTGGCTTGCATGCCTTCGTGTAGTTGTTGCAGGATAGAGAGGAACTTCGGTGGTACACCAAGTTTGCCAAGTTGTGTCCAGAGCAAGTACGGTTAATGGTGTCAAAAGCTTTGCTGAGGTCAATGAAAGCGATGAAGAGGTCTCTGCGCTGCTCTCTGCTTTTCTCGAGTAGCTGTCGTAGAGCAAAGATCATGTCGGTTGTGGATCTGCACTTACGGAAGCCACACTGTGTTTCAGGCAGAGTAAGTTCTGAGATGTATGCAACCAGTCGGGAAAGCATAATCTTTGCAAGGACTTTGCCTGCTGTGGAGAGGAGAGAAATTCCTCGACTGTTGCCACAGTCTGCTCTGTCCCCTTTCTGCTTATAGAGAACGACGATGTTGGCATCCTTCCATTCCTGGGGTACGCTCTCAGACTGCCAGATCTTGGTGATCAAGAGGTGTAAGCGGCGTGTGAGGAGATAGCCCCCTTGTTTGAGCACCTCCGCAGGGATGCCATCGGGTCCTGGGCTTTTGTTATTTTTCAAGCTCCTGATTGCCTCCTGATGTTTCTTTGAAGTCAGGAGGGCTGTCCAAATGTCGCATCTGAGGCATAGCTGGCGCCTTTTCAAGGATGTTGGGGTCTGCAGGGTTGCTGTGATTGAGGAGACCTTTAAAATGTTCAGCCCAACGCTCGAGGATCTCTTGGCGGTCCTTCAGGAGGTTGTCTTCAGCAGCAGATCTAACAGGAGTAAGGGTTTGCTTCCTTGGGCCATAGAGAGCTTTGATTGCATCATAGAAGCCATGCGTGTCACTGCAGTCAGCAAGGTGTTGGATTTCTTTTGCTTTCTCCAGCCACCAGGTGTCCTCCATGGTCCTTAGTGACAGCTGTGCTTGGGCTCTAGCCTTGGTGTAGTTGGCTTTTAGCATGGATGACTGTGGGTTGGAGAGCAGGGCTTTGTGGGCCTGTTGTTTTTCTTGCAGAGTCACATGGATGTGGTAAGAGTTGTTGTCAAACCAGTCCTGATGTTTCCTGACTTTGGTGCCAAGGGCTGTTGAGGCGGCAGAGTGGATGGCGGCAGATAGAACTGGCCAGTCTTTGGCATCAGTTTCCTCTGGGACAGAAGAGAGGTTGTATGCAAGGTGACGACGGAGGTCAGAGGTCATTAATGGTGTCTCGGTTGAAGAGAGCGGTGGTGTTTAGTCTTCTAGTCTGTGGGGCCGTCTTGGAACAGCAAGGTGGGATGACTAGGCGTAGTTTGGATCTAACCATGCGGTGGTCAGTCCAGCACTCTGCTCCCCGCATAGCTCTAGTGATCATCACATCCTGTCTGTCCTTTTGGCGAACTATGATGTAGTCCAAAAGGTGCCAGATGCTTTTTCATCTGGAAGGTGGTATTAGTAATAAGCATCTCGTGCTCTGCACAGAGGGATAGTAGACGGTGC
The DNA here is from genome assembly GCF_034702125.1 of Engraulis encrasicolus. Taxonomy (NCBI): domain Eukaryota; kingdom Metazoa; phylum Chordata; class Actinopteri; order Clupeiformes; family Engraulidae; genus Engraulis; species Engraulis encrasicolus. Next base: position 311,363 of record NW_026945643.1, on the reverse strand, counting down.
CCATTATTGTTCATATTCCCAACTCCATGTTGACCAATGATCTTCTTCCAGATGAGATGCTCGTTGCCCACTCGTGCATTAAAGTCACCCATAAGAAGGAGTTTGTCTGCGGCTGGGACTTTCTGGATGACTTCGTCAAGACGATGGTAGAAATCTTCTTTTGTGTGGTCATCTGCATCCAGGGTTGGCGCATAAGCACTAATGAGTGTGGCAAAGCGCTTCTTGGCAAGAGGAATGCGCCATGTCATCAGGCGCTCACTGATGCCTACAGGGGATTCTGGGATTTGCTGTAGCAGTTTGGTTTTCACAGCAAAACCCACACCGTGGTTACGACGCATGCCTTCGGGGACCCCTTTCCAGAAGAAGGTGTAGCCTGCACCCACTTCCGTCAGGGAATCCTCGCCATGTAATCTTGTCTCACTGAGGGCTGCAATATCTATGTTGTATCTTGCAAGCTCAAGGGCCACAAGAGCTGTCCTGCGGCAAGGTCTGTTGGATGTTTCAGGCATGTCCAGTAGGGTACGAACATTCCAGGTGGCAACGTTCAGGTGAAAATTCTTCTTTGTTTTTCGGCCGCAGTAAGGGATGCTCCGATGGCTGCGGCTAGCCATCCAGAGTATAGGGAGCAGACAATTTTTAGACCACCTTTTCCAGGTCCTTCCCCGTCAGGGGTGAGCAGTGTGGAGCTGCTCAGTC
>NW_026945643.1:293167-298167 GCF_034702125.1 Engraulis encrasicolus | reverse complement strand
GTGTGTGTGTGTGTGTGTGTGTGTGTGTGTGTGTGTGTGTGTGTGTGTGTGTGTGTGTGTGTGTGTCTCTGTGTGTGTGTCTCTGTGTGTGTGTCTCTGTGTGTGTGTGTGTGTGTGTGTGTGTGTGTGTGTGTGTGTGTGTGTGTGTAGGAGTGCTTGCAGGCCACGATAACCGTGTGAGCTGCTTGGGCGTGACTGATGACGGCATGGCCGTAGCCACCGGCTCTTGGGACAGCTTCCTCAAGATATGGAACTAGGTAACACACACACACACACACACACACACACACACACACACACACACACACACACACACACACACACACACCTGTCCTCCTTTAACTAGGCCTACTGCTAGCAGCTGAACACACACAAAGGGAGTCGGTGCAGTGTGGTGCTGGTTTAGAGCAGTGATTCTCAAAGTGTGGTCCGGGGACCACTGGTGGGGCGCCACAGGGGTAGTGTGTTGAAGAGAGAGAGGGGGAGAGAGAGAGGGGGAGAAAGAGAGAGGGGGAGAAAGAGAGGGGGAGAAAGAGAGGGGGAGAAAGAGAGGGGAAGAGAGAGAGAGGGGGAGAGAGAGGGAGAGAGGGAGAGGGAGGAAGAGAGGGGGAGAAAGAGAGAGGGAGGAAGAGAGGGGGAGAAAGAGAGAGGGAGAAAGAGAGTGGGGGACAGGGAAAGAGAGAGGGAGGAAGAGAGAGAGACAGGGACAGGGAAAGAGAGGGAGAAAGAGAGGGAGAAAGAGAGGGAGAAAGAGAGGGAGGAATAGAGAGGAAGAGAGAGGGAGAGAGGGGTTGTGTGTTGAAGAGAGGGAGAGAAAGAGAGAGGGAGGGAGAGAGAGAGAGAGAGAGAGAGAGAGAGAGGGAGAAAGAGAGGAAGAGAGAGGGAGAAGGAGAGAGAGGTTGTGTGTTGAAGAGGGATGCAGTAGCCTGTTCTTGTAGCTGTAGTTGTAGAGGGATGCATCATGTCTCTCCCCACTCAGCACTGCACACACCATCAAATGTTTAGTATTCATTATGACTGGGACTACTGCACTCATCATACACGAAAAGGAGGATCTTCTCCAAGGTCCGCCATTTTGAATTTCCAGAAATAGACATTTTTAGCTGCAAAAGCAGCTGTACTTTGGCCATAGTAGAAAATATTAGTGATATTATATAATATTATATAATTTAACTATTATAATATTTATTACAATATTACTTGGTAAAATGTTCATGAAAAGATCAAATTTGGCAATAGGCAGCCCAGTTTCAATGAGCAGCGTAGTTGCAGTACCTTTTTTTACCATTTCCTGCACAGTGTACCTTTAAGTCAGGGGTGCTCAATAGGTCGATCGCGGTCGACCAGTCGATCGCGGAGGCAGTATTGGTAGATCGTAGGAGGACACTTAAAAAAAAAAAAACTTTCCCAGGGATAGCTACCCAGAATCTGACAGGCTAACTCCAGGCGTCTACACTGTAAATAGCTTATAAACACAACGACGTCTTCAGATAAGGAGGATAACTGTCAAGCGCCACACTCAAACTCTTAATAAGTCATAACATCGGAGCACAAAAATAGCACGGCACGAGTCGTTTGTGCGCTATATGTTCAGTTAGTACAGGCAGCGTCACCGCTCAAAAGAAACAGCCAGAGATGAAAACAACCGCCCGAACACCGGCAATCCCCTGCTTTTTTCCCCCCTTTTAAACAATGCTCTGAGAAGTGCAGGCAAGATGCAACTCCCGCATTGAGCGTGGAGTTGGCTACTTCGATGACGTGCGAGGGGAGAGTGAATGCTGTGTGCCTGTTTAACCTGAGTGCAGGCACGTCTTTTCAAATGGGCTGTTCAGCGCGGCCGCTAGACAGAGAGCGCGCTTTTCGGTTGATGTCTCCTTGTTTATTTTTTGGAACTAGGGATGTCTGTAACGTCCATGAAGACAATAGCATCCACGTGAAAACGCCAAACGCCCGCAAACCGCTGTTCTGTTTACTTCTCACAGCGGTATTAAAAAAGTTCTCCATGAAATCCCAAACCAACATCACTTCAAATAGGTGACCCCAAGCATGCAAACGTGAAATAACACTTCAGGGAGGGAGAAAATCGCTCTGCACTCATATTAAAGTGAAAAGGGGATTACATAAAATCTGTCCAGAAACCAAGAGGGCACATCAATAACAGTCTTCATTAATATTATGTTAATTTATGAAAATTAAATTTATCATAAACTTGATTGCCTACTATGGTCTCCCTTTGTGATCAAAAACATGTGTAATTTACAGTAGGCCTAAATAAGGTCTGTTTGAGGCTGTTATTCACCACTGATTCACCTTTCATTGTTGATGTGTATTCATACAAATACATTTTCATATTGTGTTAAAATTGCATTTGTAACAGCTGTATTTTCACATTTTCTCGGGGGAGAAACACCCGAACACCCAGTAGATCACTTCCACACACCCATTTCAATAAGTAGCTCGCATGTTGGAAAAGTCTGAGCACCCCTGCTTTAAGTAGTTTAGTTCAGTTTAGTTCAGTTTAGTTCAGTTTAGTTTAATTTAGTGTGAGGTAGTGCGGTGTTGTTCTGGGTTGGTTAATTTAGTTAACACAGTGACTCCTGTTAACACAGTGACTTCATCCTGTAAACGTCTCAGTATTCTTAACAGATTTCTACATTTTTTTTTGAACAGCCCCTGAATATTTTAGACTTAAGCCCTATTTAGTCCCGTGCGAACACCGGATATCTTAGACCTGTACTGTGTTAGACTTATGGGTGCGTTACATCACAGGGCAGGTTTAAAAGCTGCACTCCACCCCATATGTCTGGAGGCGGGGCTTGTTTAGAAGCTGCATATGTCTGTAGGCGGGGCTTGTTTAGAAGCTGCATATGTCTGTAGGCGGGGCTTGTTTAGAAGCTACATATGTCTCGAGGCGGGGCTTGTTTAGAAGCTGGACTCCCAGAGACTTCGAGGAGGAGAGTTGCGCAAATGGAGGACCAGGAAATGTATTGCAGCCCCGCCTTTCAACGAGATCGAGGTCGTGCAATCTCCACTTTAGCATTAGCAAAATTAGCTGTTTAACGTCTCAGAAGGCTCTGGGACTCCCCATATCTCTGGAGGCGGGGCTTGTTTAAAAACTGCAAATGTCTGGAGGCGAGGCTTGTTTAAAAACTGCAAATGTCTGAAGGCGGGGCTTGTTTAAAAACTGCAAATGTCTGGAGGCGGGGCTTGTTTAAAAGCTGCACTACAAACCATATGTCTGTAGGTGCTTTGGTTCCAAATGTAGGCCATGCTAAGTTAGTTTAGCGGGAAATAGATAGTCTGTGTGTGTGTGTGTCTAACGTGTGTGTGTGTGTGTGTGTGTGTGTGTGTGTGTGTGTGTGTGTGTGTGTGTGTGTGTGTGTGTGTGTGTGTGTGTGTGTGTGTGTGTGTCTTTCTGTGTTTCAGGTGCTGTGGCTCCAAAAGCTGACTGGAAGATTCAAACATCAAACACAACCGTCAATTTTCTTGCATATCTGATTTCCCCAAAACACACACACGCACACACACACACACAGTGAAACAAAAGAAAGAATAGACACCCCCCACGCACGCACACACACACACACACACACACACACACACACACACACACACACACACACACACACACACACCTGGCAAGGGCAGAATCTAGATCAACTAAGAGCACAAACACTCCCCCTTCCACACACACACACACACACACACACACACACACACACACACACACACACACACACACACACACACACAGACACATTCAAACATACATTCAAACATACACACACGCATGAGTGTGTAGGCTGGGGCCACTAAAATACACGCGCACACACACACACACACACACACACACACACACACACACACACACACACACACACACACACACATATGTACAAACACACACACAGACAGGCTTAGACATATATACAAACAAACACACACACACACACACACACACACACAGACAGACACAGACAGACATACATGTACAAACACACAGACAGACATACATGTACAAACACACAGACACACACACATGTCCAAACACACACACGTTGCGTTGCGTGGCCCCTGAGCATGAGAGTGGCGTGGGCGGGGTCACTAGATGATTGTGCATTCTAGAATTCCTCTGCATTCCCCTCCGGAACATTCCGACCCTTAAGTCACGCCCACACCCCAGATGCCCCTCCCCCCTCCCTCATTGGCTAGTTTTATTTCTTTGGTTTGTTTTTAATTCTGCAGCTGATAGGCTCACGAGGGTGCAGCATCGACTAGAGAACCATGACACACACACACACACACACACACACACACACACACACACACACACACACACACACACACACACACACACACACACACACACACACACACACACCGCTCACGAGGGTGCAGCATCGACTGGAGAACCATGACACACACACACACACACACACACACACACACACACACACACAGACCACTTTTCTCTCTCATACACACAATACCACTGCTCACACACACACACACACACACACTGAATATACAATACACAACACCACTGCTCGTACACACCCAGACGAGCTTCAATGAATGCCACTGCTTCCTTTACTGTCAAACTATACTGAAGTTGACCTCTCCAACACACACACACACACACACATACACGCCTGCCGATGAGTTAGTTAGTTTGTGTAGCGTGTGGTTGTTGTAAATGGGCTAGCAGAGGTGTGTGTGTGTGTGAGTGTGCATGGGGGCGGAGTCCCATCTATCTATCTGTCTTTGGGACGAGTGATGTTTGAAACTCTCCACACGATACGTAAGCTAGCATCTCTACGCTAGTTAGCTAGCATCTCTACGCTAGATAGCTAGCATCTCTACGCTAGCTAACTAGCTGTCTTGTCAATACGTCATGTTAGTCCCGTCACATCACACACACACCCCTCCTCTCTCTCTGCTAGCGTGTGTGTGTGTGTGTGTGTGTGTCAGGGGAGGGGGGTAGCTATGTTAATGGGGGG
>NW_026945643.1:275667-288167 GCF_034702125.1 Engraulis encrasicolus | reverse complement strand
TGCCCTCTGCAGTCTATATGTAGTATAGCAGCTTCTCTCTACTGCCCTCTGCAGCTCTCTACTGCCCTCTGCAGTCTATATGTAGTATAGCAGCTCTCTACTGCCCTCTGCAGCTCTCTACTGCCCTCTGCAGTCTATATCTAGTATAGCAACTCTCTGCTGCCCTCTGCAGCTCTCTACTGCCCTCGACTGCCCTCTGCAGTCTATATGTAGTATAGTGGCTCTCTACTGCCCTCTGCAGCTCTCTACTGCCCTCTGCAGTCTATATAGCAGCTCTCTACTGCCCTCTGCAGCTCTCTGCTGCCCTCTGCAGCTCTCTACTGCCCTCTGCAGCTCTCTACTGCCCTCTGCAGCTCTCTGCTGCCCTCTGCAGCTCTCTACTGCCCTCTGCAGTCTATATGTAGTATAGTGGCTCACTGCTGCCCTCTGCAGTCTATATCTAGTGGAGCAGCTTCTCTCTACTGCCCTCTGCAGCTCACTACTGACTGCCCTCTGCAGTCTATATCTAGTGGAGCAGCTCGTCCTCTGCGTCCTGTTCTCCATCCCAGATGTGTGGAGGAAGTCAGCTGACCACAGAACTGTCGCCTCCCGCGGCGCACACCCTCCCTGAAGGCTCTGTTGAGGTCTTCACACCCTCCCTCAAGGCTCTCTTGAGGTCTTCTAATCAACAGCTGAGGGGATTGGCCCAACAGGAAGTCACGTGGGAATGATGTCACAGGCGGTTGCAGTGTTGTCCAATAGCAAGGTAAATTGAAATCAACAGGTAAAAAGGTAAATTGAAATCAACAGGTAAAAAGGTCAATTGAAATCAACATTTGAGGGGAGGGAGTTTTGCACATATCAGCTAATACAGCGTTGCCATTCACAAACTAGAGAGTTATCCGAACATACAGTGAGGAGAATAAGTATTTGATCCCTTGCTGATTTTGTTGGTTTGCCCACTAATAAGGACATGATCATTCTATAATATTAATGATAAAATGTATTCTAATATAGAGAGACAGAATATCAAAAAGAAAATCCAGAAAATGACTTTGAAGAATATATTTTAATTGATTTGTATTACATTGAGGAAAATAAGTATTTGACCCCTCTAGTCAAAGAAGACAAAATTACTCGATGGCAAAGCCCTTGTTTTCTCATACAGAGGTCAGATTTTTCTTTGAGTTAATGACAATATTTGTGGATATATTAGAAAGGATTTTTGTCCGCTTTTCTTTGCAGATCATCTCTAAATCACTTAAGTTGTATGACTGTAGCTTGCCAAATGGGAGCTTCTGTTCCCTTCACAGGATTAGTATAGGGTTAATGTTTGGAAACTGTCTAGGCCACTTCATGACCTTAATGTGCTTCTGCTTGAGCTACTCCTTGTAGCTTGGGCTGTATGTTATGGATTATTATCATTTTGGGAGGCCAATCCATGACCCACCTTCAGTCTAGTGGTGGTGGGAAAGAGGTTGGCATGCAGCATTGTACGTTTATTGTCTCCTTCCATCCATTTCTTGACGATGTGAAGTTGTCCTGTGTCTTGGCCAGACAAACAACCTCAAAACATAATGTTACCACTTTCATTTATGATGTTGGAGAAGGTGTTGTTCTTGGGATCATAGGCAGCATTTCTCTTCCTCCAACACATCGAGTTGTGTTAATGCCAAACAGTTTGATTTTGGTGTCATCTGATTCCAGCACCTCCCAATCATATCCTAATCCAGTTTGATGTTCATTGGCAAACCTCAGGTGAGCCTGAACAGGTTCCTTCTGAAGCCGGGGTACCATACATGCACTGCAAGATTTTAATCCGCTGTGGTATCAAGTGTTTCCAATAGTTTTCTTAGTGATTGAGGTCCCAGCTGCCTTGAGATCATTTCCTAGCTCCTCCCATACAGTTTTAAGGTGCTTTATCTCCTTTTTTCTGGTTATTAAATTCCCACAAGGTCAAATCTTGTATGGAACCAGAGACAGGCCTCAGATTGATGATTGATTATCATTTTGTATGTCCTAAAATTGGGAAGAAATGCACCAACAGTTTGCTCTTTAATATCCAGGAGCCCATTTCAGCTATGTTAAGTTCTAAAATCTTGTCCCTGACATCCTTTGACAGCTTTTTGGTCTGTCCCATGTTGGCGAGTTTAGTTTGATTGATTGACTGATTCTATGGACTGATTCTGCAGATTCAATGTGTCTTTTGTGCAGGTTACTATTAACAGGTGTGTTCAATTCAGATAACAAGTTGATTGGAAGTGCCATTTGATCTGTGGGATCAGAACTCTTAATGGTTGGCAGGGGATCAAATACTTATTTCCCTCAATTAAATGTAAATAAATTATTATATATTCTTTAGAGTTAATTTCTGGATTTCCTTTTTGATATTCTGTCTCTCCATATTAGAATACATATTATCAGTAACATTAAAGACTGATCGTGTCTTTATTAGTGGGCAAACCAACAAAATCAGCAAGGGATCAAATACTTATTCTCCTCACTGTACATGAAAGAAAACATGAAACATTTAAATGTGATGTATGAGATTGGGGTCTGCTTTCAGATTTCAGTACCTCCTCTCCAGCCCGTAGAACCTGTGAGGAGTTCTAGAACTGGTCCCGGGGCAGCCCTGGCTTAGATGGCTTTTAGATCAGAGGGTTGCAGGTTCAAATCCCACCCTTCCACTCCCTACCTCACTCCATGGATGAGGTGCCCTGTACCAAAGCACCTAACCCCACACTGCTCCAGAGACTGTAACCAATACACTGTACTTAAAATAACTAAGTCTTTTTGGGGTCAGTTAAGTCTTATCTATTGTAATGTAATGAAATGTAATGTAATGGTCCAACCAGTCGAACCTGTGAAGTGTTCTATCCAGCCTGTAGAACAGGTGCGGTGTTCTAGAATCTGTGAGGGGTTCTAGTCAACCTGTAGAACCGGCGCAGTGTTCAGAATCTGTGAGGGGTTCTAGTCAACCTGCAGAGCCTGGCGCTGTGTTCTAGAACCTGTGAGGTGTTCTATTCAGCTTGTAGAAGCGGTGCGATGCTCTATTCAGCCTGGAGTTCTATACCTGGCCATGCCGTCTAACCAGTGGCCTTGTAGGATTGACCAACATCCCTCACTTTTCCAACATGAAAATATTTTATCTTCGAGCGAGACGAGTAAGCAAGTAACCAATTGGAAGGCAGAGTTCGCTACTTCTCGCCTGTTCATTGGCAGTTAAAGCCGCGGGAACTTTCAGCGAACGTTCCATGAAAGAGAGGCGAGTAGGCGAGCAAGCGAGAAGCTAGTAAATAGCAGCGATGTGTGTGTACGTCCCTTAAGAGAGGTGAGGAGAAGAGAGGAGAGGAGTGGAGAGGAGAGGAGACGAGAGAGGAGTAGACAATGAGAGGAGAGGAATGGAGAGGGGAGAGGAGACGAGGAGAGAAGAGAAGAGAAGAGGAGAGGAGAGGAGAATGGAGTAGACGAGGAGAGGAGAGGAATGGAGAGGAGAGAGGAGACGAGGAGAGGAGAGGAGGAGACGAGGAGAGGAATGGAGAGAGGAGAGGAGACGAGGAGAGGAGAGGAGAGGAGGAGTGGAGAGGAGACGAGGAGAAGAGACGAGAGGAGGGGAGAGGAGGGGAGAGGAGAGGAGAGGAGAGGAGAGGAGGAGAGGCAACTCTGGGACAACTTCTACAGCTGAGTGGCCAAAGATGTCATTGTGGATTTGCTGCTGTGTGGAGGTTACACCTGGCCGCCTCCCCCTGAGGCAGTGTCCAATCGGAGCGTCACCTGATGGCCTCCTCCTGAGGCAGTGTCCAATCGGTCGCCTCCCCCTGAGGCAGTGTCCAATCGGAGCGTCACCTGGCCGCCTCCCCCTGAGGCAGTGTCCAATCGGAGCGTCACCTGATGGCCTCCTCCTGAGGCAGTGTCCAATCAGAGCGTCACTTGGAGGGTGTGGCCTGGCTAGGTTTTGCTTGTGTTGTTTAACTCTAGAGACCAACGTCACAATGACACCAAGATAAGACGGTAATGATGACAGTTGGTGGTTTTGATGACACTGGCCGATGATGCAAGATAATCAACAACATACAACATTATATTTACGCATATTCACTCCAGAGTTTATTGTCATGTTCACAGTAAGAAAACATCATTTCTATGTTGCAGAAGTACTTTATTGTCGTGTTCACAGAAAGAAAACATCATTTCCATGTTGCAGAAGAACTTTATTGTCGTGTTCACAGTAAGAAAACATCATTTCTATGTTGCAGAAGTACTTTATTGAAGTACTTTATTGTCGTGTTCACAGAAAGAAAACATCATTTCTATGTTGCAGAAGAACTTTATTGAAGTACTTTATTGTCGTGTTCACAGAAAGAAAACATCATTTCTATGTTGCAGAAGAACTTTATTGAAGTACTTTATTGTCGTGTTCACAGTAAGAAAACATCATTTCTATGTTGCAGAAGAACTTTATTGAAGTACTTTATTGTCGTGTTCACAGAAAGAAAACATCATTTCTATGTTGCAGAAGAACTTTATTGAAGTACTTTATTGTCGTGTTCACAGAAAGAAAACATCATTTCTATGTTGCAGAAGAACTTTATTGAAGTACTTTATTGTCGTGTTCACAGTAAGAAAACATCATTTCTATGTTGCAGAAGTACTTTATTGAAGTACTTTATTGTCGTGTTCACAGAAAGAAAACATCATTTCTATGTTGCAGAAGAACTTTATTGAAGTACTTTATTGTCGTGTTCACAGTAAGAAAACATCATTTCTATGTTGCAGAAGAACTTTATTGAAGTACTTTATTGTCGTGTTCACAGTAAGAAAACATCATTTCTATGTTGCAGAAGAACTTTATTGAAGTACTTTATTGTCGTGTTCACAGTAAGAAAACATCATTTCTATGTTGCAGAAGAACTTTATTGAAGTACTTTATTGTCGTGTTCACAGTAAGAAAACATCATTTCTATGTTGCAGAAGAACTTTATTGAAGTACTTTATTGTCGTGTTCACAGTAAGAAAACATCATTTCTATGTTGCAGAAGAACTTTATTGAAGTACTTTATTGTCGTGTTCACAGTAAGAAAACATCATTTCTATGTTGCAGAAGAACTTTATTGAAGTACTTTATTGTCGTGTTCACAGTAAGAAAACATCATTTCTATGTTGCAGAAGAACTTTATTGAAGTACTTAATTGTCGTGTTCACAGTAAGAAAACATCATTTCTATGTTGCAGAAGAACTTTATTGAAGTACTTTATTGTCGTGTTCACAGTAAGAAAACATCATTTCTATGTTGCAGAAGAACTTTATTGAAGTACTTTATTGTCGTGTTCACAGTAAGAAAACATCATTTCTATGTTGCAGAAGAACTTTATTGAAGTACTTTATTGTCGTGTTCACAGTAAGAAAACATCATTTCTATGTTGCAGAAGAACTTTATTGAAGTACTTTATTGTCGTGTTCACAGTAAGAAAACATCATTTCTATGTTGCAGAAGAACTTTATTGAAGTACTTTATTGTCGTGTTCACAGTAAGAAAACATCATTTCTATGTTGCAGAAGAACTTTATTGAAGTACTTTATTGTCGTGTTCACAGTAAGAAAACATCATTTCTATGTTGCAGAAGAACTTTATTGAAGTACTTTATTGTCGTGTTCACAGTAAGAAAACATCATTTCTATGTTGCAGAAGAACTTTATTGAAGTACTTTATTGTCATGTTCACAGTAAGAAAACATCATTTCTATGTTGCAGAAGAACTTTATTGAAGTACTTTATTGTCGTGTTCACAGTAAGAAAACATCATTTCTATGTTGCAGAAGAACTTTATTGAAGTACTTTATTGTCGTGTTCACAGTAAGAAAACATCATTTCTATGTTGCAGAAGTACTTTATCCTCATACATGTGAAGTTGAGGCTCACGGCACTTTTGTGACTCATAAGGCCAGACACACACACACACACACACACACGTACACACACACACACATACACACACATACACACACACACACACACACACACACACACACATACACACACACACACACACACACACACACACACACACACATACACACACACACACACACACACACATACACACACGCATGCACGCACGCACGCACACACACACACAGATCAATAAGGCATTTTAAACCCATAAGGCATTTTGGGGTCGTGAACAGACTCCTGTGTGTGTGTGTGTGTGTGTGTGTGTGTGTGTGTGTGTGTGTGTGTGTGTGTGTGTGTGTGTGTGTGTGTGTGTAAGCAGTAAAGGTTCTCATCTGAGGAACTTAATCAGTTCCAATAGTTCTTGGGAGGAACCAAAGTTCTTGAGTTTTCGAGTTCTCACGTTCTTCAAGCTGCAGGTTCCTGTCCATTGGTGTGTGTGTGTGTGTGTGTGTGTGTGTGTGTGTGTGTGTGTGTGTGTGTGTGTGTGTGTGTGTGTGTGTGTGTGTGTGTGTGTGTGTGTGTGTGTGTGTTTGTGTGTGTGTGTGTTTCAGAACTGCAGGGTAGATGTTGAAGAGGAGGGAGGTGTGTGTATTTGTTTCTGTGTGTGTGTGTGTGTGTGTGTGTGTGTGTGAGGTGTGTGTGTGTGTGAGGTGTGTGTGTGTGTGTGTGTGTGTGTGTGTGTGTGTGTGTGTGTGTGTGTGTGTTTCAGAACTGCAGTGTTGATGTTGAAGAGGAGGGAGGTGTGTGTGTGTGTGTGTGTGTGTGTGTGTGTGTGTGTGTGTGTGTGTGTGTGTGTGTGTGTGTGTGTGTGTGTGTGTTTCAGAACTGCAGTGTTGATGTTGAAGAGGAGGGGGAGGTGAGAGGCACCATGGATCCGGTCTCGAAGTCGAAGTCGATGATGGTGTGTTGCGTGCGCGTGTGTGTGAGCGTGTGTGTGTGCGGCGGGTGTGTGTGTGTGAGTGTGTGTGTGTGCGAGGGGTAGAGTGTGTGTAGGGTGGCCAGGCTGCTCGCGGACGACCCCGTTCCACTCTGACACTCCTGAAGATGCCGCAGGTAGCTCTGGAGAACACACACACACACACACACACACACACACACACACACACACACACACACACACACACACACACACGCAACGCAGACTCAAATCAGACTGTAGTGTTGAATAGTAGGTAGTGTGATGAAGCGGTCTGCACACTGTGTATTAACTCCAAAAATACTTTATTTCATTTTAACATACGGCAGCGTTTCGATCCAACAGAGGGATCTTCGCCTGAGGAAAATGTTAAAATGAAATAAAGTATTTTTGGAGTTAATACACAGTGTGCAGACCGCTTCATCACACTACCTACTAGCTTTTTGTCTGGCACCTGGACAAATACGTGTGGATGTGCGCACCCTTCTTCCAAACAGGGCTGAATATTAGTACACGTCAATATTAGTACACACCAGACTGTACTATTGAATATTAGAACACATTAGTGTTGAATATTAGTACACATTAGACTGCAGTGTTGAATATTAGAACACATTAGTGTTGAATATTAGTACACACCAGAGTGTACTATTGCGTATTAGTACACATTAGTGTTGAATATTAGTACACATTAGACTGTAGTGTTGAATATTAGTACACATTAGACTGCAGTGTTGATGGTGAATAAAGGGCCGTACACACACATCCCTGCTATTTGCTAGCTTCTCGCTTGTTCGCCTACTCGCCTTTGCTTCATGGAACGTTCACTGAAAGTTCCCGCGGCTTTAACTGCCAGTGAACAGGCGAGAAGTACCGAACTCTGCCTTCCAATTGGTTACTCGCTTACTCGCCTCGCTCAAAGATAAAATATTTTCAACTTGGGATCCGCCCACATCGCATCGCTTGTACAGTACTCTCCTACTCGCCTGCTCGTCTCGCTGGAACACATTGACATTCTATTGAGTTCATTCGCTGAGCTAGTAACTAGTAGCGACGTGTGTGTACGGCATTTAAGCCATTTTGCAGTGAAATTCTTCATTTCTAAAATGGCCACTGCCACCGGTATGTGAATGGCTAAACGTGAGGCATACAATGCAGAGCGTTGTGAGTGCTCAAAGGAGTGGACAGGCGCTATATAAATGCAGTCCAGTTACCATTTTATAGCCAAATGTGTTTATTTGAATTTTTTTAAAGGGACACTGTGTGAGATTTTTAGTTGTTTATTTCCAGAATTCATGCTTCCCATTCACTAATGTTACCTTTTTCATGAATACTTACCACCAGCATCAAATTTTAAGTATTCATTTTGACTGGAAAAATTGCATTTTTCGTACATGAAAAGGGGGATCTTCTCCATGGTCCGCCATTTTGAATTTCCAAAAATAGCCATTTTTAGCTGCAAAAATGACTGTACTTGGACCATACTAGAAAATATTTGTTTAATACTTAGTAAACTTTCATGTAAAGATCAAATTTGGCAATAGGCAGCCCAGTTTCAATGAGCAGCATAGTTGCAGTACCTTTTTGACCATTTCCTGCACAGTGTACCTTTAAGTGAAAGCCACAAGCTGACTGAACACATCAAGCAACTCTTTTAGCAGCAGCAACATGAAGCATCACCTCTGCAGCTAAATGTAATATAAATTCAATATAAATTAAATCAGCTACATTACTAAAGTAATAGTTAATCATTCGGGAATATGTGTGTGTGTGTGTGTGCGTGCGTGTGTGTGTGTGTGTGTGTGTGTGTGTGTGCGTGCGTGCGTGCTTGTGTGTGTGTGTGTGTGCGTGCGTGCGTGTGTGTGTGTGTGTGCGTACGTGCGTGCGTGTGTGTGTGTGTGTGTATACGTACGGGTGCTAGTACGTCTCCTGCGTAGCGCTTGAGTGGCGTGGGTCGTTTCCTGTGCGAGTGTGTGCTGGGGGTGCGGCGTGTGTGTGTGTGTCTCCGCTGCGAGCTGAGCTTCCTGACGGCCGCTCCGTCCCTCTGAGAGACCATCATCAGAGGATACTGCTGCCTGTGGCCTAGGAAGACTACACACACACACACACACACACACACACACACACACACACACACACACACACACACACACACACACACACACACACACACACACACACCATCATCAGAGGATACTGCTGCCTGTGGCCTAAGAACACTACACACACAGTTTAGTACTTTTATTTGGATCGCAGCACATTAAAAGTTATACAGACCCAAATACTGATGGAAATCAGAAATCACAGAGTTGCATAGATATGATCATGTTGTTATTCAGTCCAATATTTATGGATAAATATGGCATCTCCGTCTCCAAACGGACAAACTGCCTATAATGGCAGAGATGGAACAGTATTTTGCCAGTCTCTTTGCTGTTGTTTTGCGCAGTCCAGACAGTTGCAGTCCTGTTAAGACAAGTTTGTGTACATGCCCAAGGCTCCCAAATACTAAAACAACTAATCTGCATTGATACCCAAGGCCCACAATGGTATCGAGTAATGGCTGATATCACACACACACACACACACACACACACACACACACACACACACACACACACACACACACACACACACACACACACACACACACACACACACACACACACACACACACACACACACACACCATCATCAGAGGATACTGCTGCCGGTGGCCCAGGAAGACTACACACACACAATATAATACTGTTTGTTAACACGACCTAGGGGCCTCTGTATGTGTGTGTGTGTGTGTGTTTACCTGGTGTGTGTGTGTGTGTGTGTACCTGGGGGCGTATTAAAGAAAACTTCCTATCTTCAGTCGTCCTATCTTAACTTTTGACTTGAGATAAGATTTTTTCCAGTTTGGTATTGCAGAAACAAATCTTAACTTCATTTAGGATTCTTATCTTATCTTTGGAAATCCTATCTTATCTTGAGTTAGGAATCCTAAAGTAGCGATCTAAACATCTACGATCTACTTTTTATGTCTGTTACCTGACAACAAATGCACCTAGCAACAGTAGTGCGACCATAGAGGTAGAAAATAAGACTAGAGAGGACACAGCAATTTGCGACAGCACTGGGAAATGGCAGCTGGAGCTTCCTAACTTCCGTAGGTAGTGTAGGTACCTTCGGGCAATGCAAGTCAATGGAGAACACGCCCACCCCTGTCAAAAAATTGACTAAAACTGTGTGAATATGAAGTAACACATTAATCAAACACCAGATTTGAAATGGCAGGCTAAATATCTACTAAAATGATATGAGTCGATAAAATACATTTAAAAATCAAATAATGTCTTTTATGAACATAGTTAGCAACACACTTCAACTATTGTCCTTGTATAGTGTGTTGGTGGACATTTTCACATGATTAAGCCATTTTTGACAGAGGTGAGCCTCGTTCTCCGTTAATTTCCAGTTCTCTGATCTACCTACAGATAATGGCCGCTACAGATTGCCATAACAAGGGGGGCGGGGTCCTCTCTAGTGTTATTTTCTACCTCTATGAGTGCGACGCAAGCTAGAACACTCAAGTTTGACTGCTGCTGCATCTCGCGGTCTGCGTGATACTAAACCAGTGAGGAAGAGGACGTAAATATTTTGCTAAAAATTTTATGCTCATTGATGTGATATACGCACTTATTAGTGACGTTCCACCGAACAAATTTCTAATACAGAAACATCTGTGAGGACGAAATGAAGTCACTCTCGCTGCCTGCAAACCTCATGTTGACCAAACTATGCATTGTGGTTTCAGTCCCAATAAAGTGCTTCCCATTTTCCGTATTTTCATCCCAATGCTTTGTTTTTCCAAGCAAAAAACAGTTGAGAAACGTAATTTCATGAAATGTCTTTGTATGACCAGCGCATGTAAATAAATGACAATATAGCCGACTTGGCTTGACCCAGTTGGTCGGCTGTCAATTAGGGAAGTTGATATCGGACTTCACATCGAAGTCGGGTAGCCTATATTTATCATCAACTCTTCACTTCACACATCGTTTGGGTCAGTCAATATAGCCTAATTTAATTAACATTTCATCCGTTCACAATTGTGTTGTTTTCCCGGATGAAATAGCCTAGACTTTACTGTAGCTGAGCGTGGGTAAATAGTTATGAACACCAGCTACATTTTGGCCAAAAAATCAATGGATAACTGAAATTAGGACTTTTGGGTGGCAGGGTGGGATTTTTCAAAGTTAGGATGCTTCTGTAATGCCCCTTTCTTAACTTGAGATAGGATGCGCAAACCAACTTAGGAAACGCTGTTCTGTAATACGCTTTTCCTAAATTCGGTCCTAAAGTGCCGTTGCCGCGGTAACTAGACAGATAAGATAAGATTCTCAAGATAGGAAGTTTCTGTAATACGGCCCCT
Source organism: Engraulis encrasicolus (assembly GCF_034702125.1). Classification (NCBI taxonomy): domain Eukaryota; kingdom Metazoa; phylum Chordata; class Actinopteri; order Clupeiformes; family Engraulidae; genus Engraulis; species Engraulis encrasicolus. Next base: position 276,897 of record NW_026945643.1, on the reverse strand, counting down.
GGTGTGTGTGTGAGGTGGTACCTGGTGTGTGTGTGTGTGTGTGTGTGTGTGTGTGGTTGTACCTGGCGCGTGTATGTGTGTGTACGTGGCGTGTGTGTGTGTGTGTGTGTTCCTGACTTGTTTGTGTGTGTGTGTGTGTGTACCTGGCGTGTGTGTGTGTGTGTGTGTGTGTGTGTGTGTGTGTGTGTGTGTGTGTGTGTGTGTGTGTGTGTGTGTGTGTGTGTGTGTGAGGTGGTACCTGGTGTGTGTGTGTGTGTACCTGGCGTGTGTGTGTGTACCTGGTGTGTGTGCGTGTGTGTGTGTGTATGTGTACCTGGCGTGTGTGTGTGTGTGTGTGTGTCAGAGGTAAGAACGGGTAAAAAAATCCAAGCCCGAACCGACATGGGCCCATGGGAATTGGGCCGGGCCCGGCCCGAGGCCGACTAATTATTGGATGTGTAGGCCCGAGCCCGAGGGAAGCCCGAAATTTCAAATTTTATTTATAAGGAGGGGTGATCTATGATAACAAATCAAAGCCCTTAAATTAAAGCCATTAAAGTATTTTGTTACGAAATCTAAGTTAAATAGACTGTATAAACATGCAGGCCATCTTTTATATTTCTGTGTATGCTGCACTGCAGTGCACAGAGGTTACATTAAGCGATAATCCATCATTGACGCTTTTTTTAAGAGTTGGCGGAAAATTTTAAGGGCGTCCGTCATTTTGACCGGCTGATCATTGGGTCATAAGCCACAGCAGCAGTACGACCTTAAAAATCTAGCGCGGCACTTTCACAGAGAGAGACAGCGAGACAAAGAAGAACAACGACGCGAGCAGCAGAACAGGAATGAAGGAGTTCTTGAATTGCCATTGCAAGAGTTTATTAGGCTACAGTATGTGTCGGGTTGATGAGGCGACCTCTGTTTTTTGCAGACCACGCGTCTCTCGTGGCCAAAACACGGCCGAAATGCCTCAGCGCACTGTGATGGGAGGGAGAGGCGAGGGAAAGCGCGTGCATTCTAGCAGCAGGCACTGCACTGCTGGATTATCAACTGACGTGGAATATTATTAACGCACAGCCTACATAGCCTATTTATTTATTTAAAAAAAAAAAAAAAAAAAACTGTCAACGATAGAGAAGCCGAACCCGACCCTACCCGAACGTAATGAGTGACATTTCAGGCCCGACCCGACCCGAAATTGGCTCGGGTTCGGGTTCGGGCTCGGGCCTGGGCCAAAAATCATAGGTC
>NW_026945643.1:268167-270667 GCF_034702125.1 Engraulis encrasicolus | reverse complement strand
TGCAAATCAGCCAATCAGAGCAGCGCTGGTCAGTGTCACGAGCAAATCTTCACCTGCCTGAGAAAGAGCACTGGGGTTACATGGAAGGTCGACTTGGAGTGTGTGTGTGTGTGTGTGTGTGTGTGTGTGTGTGTGTGTGTGTGTGTGTGTGTGTGTAGTATGTAGTATGTGTAGTGTGTGTGTGTGTGTGTAGTCTGTGTAGTGTGTGTGTGTGTGTGTGTGTGTGTGTGTGTGTGTGTGTGTGTGTGTGTGTGTGTGTGTGTGTGTGTGTAGTCTGTGTAGTGTGTGTTTGTGTGTGTGTGTGTGTGTGTGTGTGTGTGTGTGTGTGTGTGTGTGTGTGTGATGTGAGAGTGATATGAGAAGTATGAGCACAGGCAGCCGTGATCTAATAGTTAAGGAGATGGGCTTTAGATCAGAGGGTTGCAGGTTCAAATCCCACCCTTACAATTCCTCTCTCACTGCATGGCTGAAGTGCGCTTGAGCAAGGCACCTACTGTAACCCCACACTGCTCCAGGGACTGTAACCAATACCCTGTACCAAGGCACCTAACCCCACACTGCTCCTGGGACTGTAACCAATACCCTGTACCAAGGCACCTAACCCCACACTGCTCCAGGGACTGTAACCAACACCCTGTACCAAGGCACCTAACCCCACACTGCTCCAGGGACTGTAACCAACACCCTGTACCAAGGCACCTAACCCCACACTGCTCCAGGGACTGTAACCAATACCCTGTACCAAGGCACCTAACCCCACACTGCTCCAGGGACTGTAACCAATACCCTGTACCAAGGCACCTAAACCCACACTGCTCCAGGGACTGTAACCAATACCCTGTACCAAGGCACCTAACCCCACACTGCTCCAGGGACTGTAACCAATACCCTGTACTGACAATAACTGTAAATTGCGTTGGTTGAAAGTGTTAGCTAAGTGTAATGAAGTATGGTCGTGAATCATTTGCTTGCGTCCCTTTTCAAAAGTACACAACCTTCAGAGCCATACACACACACACACACACACACACACACACACACAGACAGACACACACGCACAGACACACACAGACACACAGACACACACACACGCACAGACACACACACACCTTACACAGACACACACCTCCATTGTTCTGGTCCATATATTGATTAGTTGCCAATTCAGGACAAAGAGGCCGTTCAGCTCAAACTCAGCAGGCAGCGGCAGGAAGTGTGTGTGTGTGTGTGTGTGTGTGTGTGTGTGTGTGTCTGTCTGTGTGTGTGTGTCTAAAGTCCTAGAGGTCTTGAGGGGGTTTCCGATAGTTGACCTCCACATCTGGAGATCCCCTCTCTCACACACACACACACACACACACACACACACACACACACACACACACACACACACACACACACACACACACACACACACACACACACACACACACACACACACACACACACACACACACACACATCCCTCTCCAGCAGACAGGAAGTTAAGTACAAACCCCTCTGAGACCACCACAACTTCCCCTAACTGACACACACACACACACACACACACACACACACACACACACACACACACACACACACACACACACACACACACACACAGATGGATTTTCTTGTGGGAGAGAGTAGTTCGCCTCACGTCACAAATCAGCACATGATGAGACCCCAGAAAACAACAGCAGTACTGCCGGAGTGGGTTAGCAGTTATGTCTGTCTATTTAAGATAAACATGTTTTTATATCCCCGAAACGCGGAGCGTCGGGGATGTAATGGTTTTGCGTGCACCGCCGCCGCCGCGTCCGCCGCGTAAGGTCTTTCGTGTTAACGCGATAACTTTTGAACGGATGTTTGGATTTGTCCCAGATTTGGTGTGTGAATGCTCTAGGGCAGGTTCATGAACTGATTCGAGTTTGGAGGTCAACAATTTCAAGATGGCCGAATTCAAGATGGCCGAATTTTTGTTTGGCCCATTACTTCTGACCGGGTGGATGGATTTGTCCCAGATTTGGTGTGTGAATGCTCTAGGGTGGGTTCATGATAGAACTGATTAGAGTTTGGAGGTTAACACTTTCAAGATGGCCGAATTCAAGATGGCCGAATTTTTGTTTGGTCCATAACTTCTGACCGGGTGGATGGATTTGTCCCAGATTTGGTGTGTGAATGTTCTAGGGTAGGTTCATGAACTGATTCGAGTTTGGAGGTCAACAACTTCAAGATGGCCGAATTCAAGATGGACGAATTTTTGTTTGGCCCATTACTTCTGACCGGGTGGATGGATTTGTCCCAGATTTGGTGTGTGAATGTTCTAGGGTAGGTTCATGAACTGATTAGAGTTTGGAGGTTAACACTTTCAAAATGGTGGAATTTTTATTTGGCCGAATTTTTGTTTGGCCCATTACTTCAGACCGGGTGGATGGATTTGTCCCAGATTTGGTGTGCGAATGCTCTAGGGTGGGTTCATGAACGAGTTTGGAGGTCAACAATTTCAAGATGGCCGAAT
>NW_026945643.1:238167-243167 GCF_034702125.1 Engraulis encrasicolus | reverse complement strand
TGGATGGGCACCGTCAGACATCCACAGTAGTGGTGTCAACAATGATCGATTCGGCGATGCAATCCAATGCGGGGCATGGACGATCCAGAATCGATCCGGAAAGTTCCAGAATCGATCCGGCAATTTTTTTTGCGTTTCAATTACTTCCATGGATATTTTGGGAGCAAATGAATGTTAAATGAAATAAAATCACTTCAAAACATTGCAAGACTGATACAGACAGACAGCCAATAAATTGTTGCTCAGTATCTGACTACTTGCATTGCCTCATCATGACTGATTAAACATTTGCTTTGCTTTCAGTAGAAATGTAATCCATTGTCATACAATTTAGAATTGAATCGGATCGGATCGGATCGCATAGAATCGAATCGAATCAAATCGCTACCTCCCGAATCGTGATCGAATCGGATCGTGAGGGCAGTGCCGATCTACACCACTAATCCACAGGGACTCCAGATGGACATGAGTCTTATGTCAGGGAGTAAGACATTACAAACCTCCCCTTTTTAAACAATCTTAATAACTTTTATGGACGGTTTGATTCTCCTGGCAACAAAGCCAGATGCAATGCTGTTTTAACCAACACTCCTCAAACCACAACAATCCACCTGTCAGTGGAGGAAGTCAGACATTGCCTCTCAAGAACAAACCCAAATAAAGCGCCCGGACCTGATGGCCTCCGTGGAAGGGCACTGAAGGCATGCGCAAATGAACTAGCACCAGTTTTTACTTTTTTATTTCAACTTTTATTGTCCACCTGTACTGTTCCGAATATGTGTAAGTCGTCAGTTATTAAACCACTCCCAAAGAAACCGAGGTCAAAAGAACTCAATGACTTTCGCCCGGTTGCCTTGACCCCCATTCTGGCAAAATGCATGGAGAGGGTTGTAATCAAACATCTCACTGCATCCCTTAACCAACACCTGGATCCCATGCAGTTTGCGTATAAGCCTCACAGAGGGACTGAAGATGCCACCCTCATTTTGACTAACATGCTCACCAAACACCTGCAAAATGCCAAGGCATATGCACAGATTTTATTTATTGATTTTACAGCAGCTTTTAACACAATGCAAATCCACATATTACTCCAAAGGCTCCTAGACCTAGGGGCTGATGGAGGATTGGTGCACTGGATAAAGGATTTTTTAACTGACCGCCCACAACGAGTACGCACCAGAGACTTGCTCTCAGAGGAACTAATCCTCAACACGGGGGCCCCACAAGGATGCTGTCTGTCCCCTGTGTTGTTCTCTGTGTATACTAATGAAATGTCACTGCACCACAATGTTTTTAAGTTAGTGAAATATGCTGATGATATGGCTCTAGTGGGACTCTTTTATCAGAACGACAGCATATCTGAATATGTGGATCATGTTTTTAAGCTAGAGCAGTGGTGTAAGAATAGCTCACTTTTACTTAATGTTTCTAAAACCAAGGAGCTAATTCTTAATTATACTGGTGTCCCTTCACCACTTTTAATTTCTGATCAAAATGTTGAAATTGTCAGCTGTTTTAAGTATCTAGGCACATATATTGACTGCAAGCTTAACTTCACAGATAATGTTGATGCAATATGCAAAAAGGCCAATCAACGGTTGTTTTTAATCAGGAAACTGAGAGGCTTTGGAGTAAACTGCAACATATTGGAGAGGACATACGTAAGCCTAATAGAGAGTGTCCTTACCTACAACATTTCTGTTTGGTATGGCCACCTCACCCTGCTGAACAAGAACAGGCTGTCCAGAGTGGTGAAAATGGCTGGGAAGATCATAGGAAGACCCCAAAAACCACTGGACAGCCTGTACAGGACTGCAGTTCACAGGAAAACAACGAACATTTTAGATGACCCCATCCATCCTCTTCACTCTGAGTTTGAACTGCTGCCTTCAGGGAGGCGCTACAGATCATTCATTGCTAAGAAGAACATTTATAAACATTCTTTTATTCCAAATGCAATTTCCATAGTCAATAAGCTATGGAAAAGCTAGAGATATTTTGAACTAATGCCTGACTTGCATAGGATGTGTGTGCTGGGAGGGGTGGTTGGAGGCGGGGTGGATGCAGCATTTGTATGTGTGTTTTCTGTCTATTTGTGTCTGTCTGTCTGTTTTTTACACTGTGAGACCAAAGGCAATTTTCATGCTTGCATGATAATAAAGTATAATCTATTCTAATCTAATCTAATTCACAGGGTTCCAGGTTCGGATATCTTAGTACTTCTCTCTACTCCACTCCATGGCTGAGGTGCCGGGGGACTGGAACCAATGTCCTGAAATGAACTGTAATTTGCTTTGCATGTAATGTAAAAGTCCTAAGAAATCCTAGATGTGTATGTGTAGTTTCCTGGTGTCCATACAAGCAGCCAGTGTGTGTGTGTGTCTCTGTGTGGGTGTGTCTGTGTGTGTCTGTGTGTGTGTGTGTCTGTGTGTGTGTGTGTGTGTGTGTGTGTGTGTGTGTGTGTGTGTGTGTGTGTGTGTGTGTGTGTGTGTGTGTGGCGAGATGCGTGCAGAAGTATGTGTATATGTGTTTGTGTTTGTGTGTGTGTGTGTGTGTGTGTGTCTGTGTGTGGGTAGATGACGGATAGGCAGCAAAAAACATTTTTTTCACAAAACATTGTTTATGAGGGAAAAAAGTATATGTCTACGTAGTGCAGCAATTAATCTTTCAAAAAATCCAAGTGATCACAATGTTGGTCTATTCATTGATTATTTATTGACGTTGATAAAGCAATTTGCTGAAAATATGTCCTTTGGTGTGACGTTAAGAAATAAATATATTAAGTAATGTAGAAATGGCTTGATGGAGTTTTATGAACATTGTTAACCTCTTCATATTTATTGCAATTTTTTAAAGTCTTAATTTAATGAGAAATTACCATTTAAGTATTTTTTTTCCCATTAGATGTGAGATTATTAGAAACCGTCGAGGAAAAACAGGGATATCTTTCTTTTAAATGTTCAAAATTGTCCGAATTTATACTAACTTTTCAGGGACGATAATTTGTTCTTTCCTAATGCAATATTCAGTGTTTATCAAACATATTGTTTAGCTCAAACAAATATTTGAGCGTTTAAAACATGTCACACCGTAGGACATTCATGTCACGCTAAAGGACAGAAATGCAAAACTGAGCCAGAAACAAATATATCAACATGATTATTTTGTCTTTTGATCATAATATAATGTTGTAGTCAATATGGACCTACACTTTACACTTATAAGTCTTTGAATCGTCGATTATCAGCCTATCGTAACTCTTAATGACAGCCATGCGGTCATTGAATGTAACCTGCAGAGCTCATAAGACTCATACTGAAGTGTGACCTTGGCATGACCATCACATTTTTGTAGGTATGCTATGACTGTCACACCATTGAACCTGTAGTGTGTAGTGGCCAGTGCCTGTTTGGTATCTCAAGCTGGACAGCACATTTATGCTGTATATTGAGCTCTCCACAGCATACTTTATTCATCTATACTGCTCTTTATACTCTCTCACTGATCTTTCCTTCACTGTTACCGTTATATTTTATGGTTTCAAAGCACCATTAATGACATTTTATATAATTTGACAGTATCTAAAATCAACAGCAAATATTCATCAACAATGCATCAAAGTATAAATTCCAAAGGCCAATAAAGGAATAAGTAATTTGAATACACAATATTTATCTAGTCAAAAAAAAAAAAGTACTACCAGTTGTTTTAAAAGCTATTTCTCAAATATCTAGTCCATTGGTGTGACCTGTCTGTCCTTTGGTGTGATACTCCAAAGTGTCACACCATTTACCATCACACCATAGGACTTTTACCATCACACCATAGGACTTTTGAGCTTTTGAGTTAATTTAAAGCTATGTCGTTGCCAACTGAAATACAATTTCACCTTTAGTAAGATGCATTTTCATACATCTACATAAGGAAAAAATATGAAAAATATACACTATTGTCAAAATGTATTTTATGGCTGTCACACCAAAGGACTACAAAACTAATACATCTTGTGGTAGCAAAACATAATTGATTGACTGAAGAACTCTGAGAGAAAAATCTAAATTCCACCCTTGCCATTGGCTTCTTAAGGGTCTAAAGTCACAATTTATGTACCGCTGGAGCTTCAACAATAGACAATTATCCACAGAATTAACCAAAAATATGATGTCACACCACAGGACATTGTTTTCTGCGACAAAGTTTCATAAGTCCATACAGTCTCAGAAAAACAGGAAAAAAATTAAGCATTGCCACTTGCTAAAATAGACACCTTGAAAAACATGCCAGGGTTGTTTAGACAAATGACTGAGCTTTGATTATTTATTTAAAAATGTTTTAATATGGAGAACCAGGCTTGCCTCAGTCACACCATAGGACAAATGTGACATTTGACTCAAAATTAAGTATACTTATTTAAGCTCTGGATTTATTACACATTACTTTTTCACAACAACGACATTAGTTTAATCATTTAAAGCATTGACAATTTTGAAAGCATGAATTTACTTCATTTTAAGAGCCTGCGACAGCAAAATTTACACGTCACGTCATCTACCCGTGTGTGTGTGTGTGTGTGTGTGTGTGTGTGTGTGTGTGTGTGTGTGTGTGTGTGTGTGTGTGTGTGTGTGTGTGTGTGTGTCAATGTGTAACTTCCCTCTTTTGTAACCAGTTTTAGTTTGGGAACAATGGTGTAATAATGAAGACATGCCTGTGTTGGAACAGTGTGTGTGTGTGTGTGTGTGTGTGTGTGTGTGTGTGTGTGTGCGCCAACAGGCTCCACTGAAGGTTCTAAGCACGCCCAAATATGGTGCTGTGAGGCTGACTGGATGCATGTTCTGATTCGCTCCTGCTTTGTCGTGGGGGTGGAGTCAGGAACCTCTCAGATGCTGTGATTGGACAACTAGTAGCTATTTACAACCCAACACTCTTACAGTGGAGTGACAGCTCAAACGGCCAATGGCACACAGACCACATTCACTCGTCACCTCACAGAGTCACAA
>NW_026945643.1:210667-223167 GCF_034702125.1 Engraulis encrasicolus | reverse complement strand
GAAATATTGTCCTGCAAAGTTCAGACACACATCAGAGTCATGCTCCACATGGGGCAACAAATGCATCAATAGGAAAAGTTCTGCTTATTCTGATTCTACTTTTCCTGCTTGAAATGAATCCTAAGAGGTCTCTGAACCTTCAGCATCTTCCTCAAACATCACATCTAGGATTATTTATCAATAATGTGCTGTAAAGTGTCTCTCCTTCTGATTCTGATACTGACTTTCTGACTAGAAAAATACTAACAAAATGGAAGATGTCACTACCAATGTCCATTTTAGAGGACATTTCTTTAACGCCTAAATATGGGGATTAAATAATGTTACATTAATTTAGAAATGGTTTAATTGTGCTCTGAAGAGATTGAAATAACATATAAAGATGATGTTTTAAGACAATAATTTCCCACTTTTAAGTATTATGCATTTACTTTCCCTTTAGCCAAAAGCGGCCTATTTTTAATGGACACCATTTTCCTTGCAAAGAAATAGAAAGTTCCCAAAACCCCACCCCTACACACATGGTATCATTGGAAAGCTCTGAATGTCCTCTTCAAAGACCATTGGGAGTTAGCACAGTAGTGTGTATGGCAGTGATACTCACTATTTTTTCCTCAAGAGCCACATTAGGGGAAAAAAGTCAGGAGGAGAGCCGCATGGAGCGCAACCTCCCCCCCCCCAATTTTCAGGGGGGGGATTACATCAGATAGTGTTGGCCTCATTATACATGGTTGTAGTATTATTTATGCAAATTATTATTATTAGTAGTAGTATTAATTATTAAATTATTAGTACGCCTATTATTAAATTATTGAATTATTAATTAATTACCCTATGTCAGAAATTGCTGTTAGGCCTTCTAGCTCACTTTTAAACACTAAAAGACACCTCTGCTGAAGGGCACTTTTACATCAAAGAGCAATAAAGTTCAGTTTAACCTGGCGCTGACAGATGGCCAATACATACAACCAGAGTCAAAACCAACACAAAAACAGAGGGACGAGTCCAGTTTTTGTTGTTTCTCTCTCTCCCTCTCTGGCGCTCTCAGCCAGCATATTTTTTGATCTCCGGATCGTCATTCACAATGTAAGGAAGACGGAATAGCCAGATTGGCTGAAGAGATATTGAGCTTGTGAAGGATGGTTGCCTGATTGTCTTCTTAATTTATTATAAAAATGCGACGTCGCCGACAGCACTGAGTTCTATCAGCTGTCAATCAATGCCGTGCGGAGAGAGAGAGAGAGAAAGCGAGATAGAGAGAAAGTTTAAGTTTCCAACTTGCAGCATTCCAACGCGACTCCACGTGCTTTATTCGCGCTCTGCTTGCCTTCATTGCCCGTTTGACAGCGCCAGGTTAAACTGAAAATGAACAGCGATTTGGGAGGTGGTCACCAAGCAATCTGCGCGAGAGTTACATCAGGCGCGAAAATGAACAGCGCTTTGCGATGTGGTCACCAACAATGCAATCTGCGCGAGAGAGTTACACCAGGCTACACCAGGCGCGTGTACGCATCATTCACAATGTATGATGGAATTACTCGTTTGATGTGGACAAGATAATGTATTGGTCTCCGCCATTGAGTGTCGTCGCGTTGTTGTCAAGGATGTTTGCCGAATTAGGTTAAGTTTCGGCGCTCTTTTCTCTGCTGATAGACGACCCCCAGCCATTTAGAATGTAAAGCCGTCTATTTTTAAAATAATGCAAAACTAAGCCACCAATGAAAATGTGAACAGACAGTCCATAAAAATGACAGCCAATGGGTTTTCAAATAAGATCTGTGATTGATTTTCGCGGCTCACTTCGGAGGGGAAATGTGGCTTGCTTGCGCGCCCGAGTCAAATTTGTCAGTAAATAAACAACGACGCATGGGGTGCCGCTGGGTCAGCCAGGTGGAAAAAAAGATCTTGATGTAGAGGTGCCCATAGCCTTGCCTACTTGGCGTGATGCAGATGACTGTGAAGCGTGTTCATTGTAGTAGGCATGGCAGATTTTAAATGCAGGTCTGTTTATTGTGTTGGGCTATAATATTTTTTTCTATAACCTTGCGAGCCGCCAAGTCAGGCGTCGCGAGCCGCCTGAGGCTCGCGAGCCGCGCAGTGAGTAACAGGGGTCTATGGGGTGGGAGATATTGCGGTTTACAGATGTCCTCTAGAGAGGACAAAAATGAACTGCTGGTAGTCAGGAGGATATGTGGGCTGATCTCATTGGAGGAGGGCCGAGGGCCGTCAGCATGAAATTGTGGGCCGCCGGTCACATTTAAAAAAAAAAAAACATTAATGACAATAATTATTTTCCAAAACCGACATCACTGGCCCTCTAGGAGCGTCGGCCCACCGGCTTGCCAGTCCAGCCCTGTGTGTGTGTGTGTGTGTGTGCGTGCTTGTGTTTGTGTGTGCTTGTGTGTGTGTGCGTGCATGCGTGTGTGTGCATGTGTGTGTGTGTGTGCGTGTGTGTGTGCGTGCGTGCGTGCGTGTGTGTGTGTGTGCATGCGTGCATGCCTGTGCATGTGTGTGTGTGTGTGTGTGTGTGTGTGTGTGTGTGTGTGTGTGTGTGTGTGTGTGTACCTCACATCCTTTGGCCATGGCGAATCCCCCTCCGAGCAGCAGGATGATGTTCCATGGAACACTCTCTTGAGCCTTCTTCCAGGAGAGCAGCGGCACGTACGGGGTGTTGGGGGCTAACACACACACACACACACACACACACACACACACACACACACACACACACACACACACACACACACACACACACACACAAACACACACACGCATATTATATACACACACATTACACACACACACACTCCTCTCTCCTCTCTCCTCACCTTTGTTGTCTGTCCACCAGCGCAGCTCACACACACACACGCACGCACGCACGCACACACACGCACACACATACACTCCTCACTCCTCTCTCCTCACCCTTGTTGTCTGTCCACCAGCACAGCTCACACACACACACACACACACACACACACACACACACACACACACACACACACACACACACACACACACACACACACACACACACACACACACACACACACACACACGGGTGGGAGACGTGACGCCTTGTTTTTTTGTAACATTGGTTAAAAACCTACAAAACTGTTATTTTTCCTTTAAAAAACAAATGTCAATGAAAGAAGATGTGATACATTGTGTTTCATATTGGTCTTAGATGAGAAGAAACATTTTTGTTAAGATTTATGTAAAGGTTTATATGTCAAATATCCTGCGGTGTGACTGTAACATTAATGAAACCTGGAATATAATATATATATAAATTAACCAACAACATTTTGAATTAAAGCCGCGAGCGGCGATGACGGGCCCTCGCACCTACGGTTCAAGGCACATCGCCCCAAATCCCGTCACATCCTGCCCAAAACAAAAATGGAGTCTCTACGACGTTCGGTTCACGAGATAAAGATTTTTAAGAAATCCACTTTTACTGCAGTTCATTTGCCTACCATATGGTGGCGCTATATCAGATTGCCATAGCAGGCATATATAAAAAGGTTTATACTCATTATATGCATGAACACATGCATTTGCACTGTTTTAAAAACACTGCAAACTAAAATAGTGGCCAACTTCCTGTTTCAATAAGAGGTCCAATTATCTCACTTCCTGTTGGGCTTGGCCATGTCACTGCATGACATTTTTTGTTCGTTTTAGTCAGATACACATCCATACAAATTTTGAAGCCCGTAGCTTGAACTTAATGCTGAATCTGCCCCATAGGCCCATGACTTAAGGGGGCGCTACAGAGCCCATGTACCGAGTTAGGGGCGGGGCTTGTTTGGAGAGGTACGTGCTACCCTACCAAACAGCTGTGCGAAGTAACTTTGAAAGATATGCATGGCAACCCCCTCAGAAAGGGCACATTTTCTGTGATTTTTTCACCAGAATTCATCAAGCCGCCATCTTGTTTTCTTAAAATATATTGAAAATTCCTTCACAAAATATCATCTCCAATGTCTTAAGATCATTTGCAAATTGGAACAAAACCAAACAAGTGTATGGTTCAGGAGGAGTACTTCAAAGTACATGGTATGACAATTTGGGCATATGTCAAAAGTTCAACTTCAAGTCCAATTACCTCACTTCCTGTTGGGTGTGGCCATGGCCTCCTGTAGACTTTTTTGCATCTCTTAGTGAGATACACACCCAAAAAAAATGTGGAGTCCGTAGCTTCAACTTTATGCCAGTCCAGGCCCATAGGCCCAGGACTTAGGGGGGCGCTACAGAGCCCATGTTTTGAATTAGGGGTGGGGCTTATTTGGAGAGGTACGTGCTACCTTACCAAACACCTGTGCTAAGCAATGTTGAAAAATATGCATGGCAACCCTTCAGAAAGGGCACAGTAAAAGCACATTTTCTGTGATTTTTTCATCAGACTTCAGCAAGCCGCCATCTTGTTTTCTTACAACATATTAAAAATTCCTTCGCAATATATCATCTGCGATGTCTTAAGATCATTTACAAATTGAAACGAAACCGAACAAGTGTACGGTTCAGGAGGAGTACATCAAAGTTCATGGTATGACAATTTCGTTTTATGTCAAAAGTTGCCAAAAGTTCAACTTTAAGTCCAATTACCTCACTTCCTGTTGGGTGTGGCCATGGCATCTTAAAGACTTTTTTGCTTGTCTTAGTGAGTTATACAAGCACAAAAAAATTGGAGTCCGTAGCTTCAACTTTTTGCCGGTCCCGCCCCATAGGCAAATTTTCAGGGGGGCGCTACAGAGCCCCTGGGCCGACTTAGGGGCGGGGCTTTTTTGGAGTCCTACGTGGACATACACCGAATACCTGTGCCAAGTTTCGTTAAAAGTTACGCATGGCAACCCCCTCAAACCGGGCCCGACGTGCGGTAAGAAGACAAAAAATAATAATAAAAATAATAATAATAATAATAAAAAACATTGCAAGAACAATAGGGCCTCGCACCCTCCGGTGCTCGGGCCCTAATAATGTATGAAGCATTTGGCATGATTGCATAAATATTAACTTTATATTAAGATATGTGAATGTGAAAAAACTCAAGACAGTAATATTAACTACAAGTTCAATTTTGTAACACAAATTGCGTCCTGTGGGGTGACATGTATGTCAGTGTTTGTGAACGGGCAGCTGCAAGGCAAACTACAAGGGTCTTAAAGACTGTCTCCTAACCAGCCAGTACCTCAGTTATTGGAGAGTGCTGTGGAAGCTTAAGGTGACTATTAACCTCTTAATATGTCTTCATATTGCAATGTTTCTGTCACGCAATGCTTAGGTTCATTTTATGGTGTCCTGTGGTGTGACTGCTCTTATAGAAGGAAAAAAAAGGTTTTTTTATAAATGAAAACACATATTAAGATTAAACACAATATAATTATCAAGTTAGCATGAGCTCAGATGTCAGTCATGTATACAAAAGGATTAAAATGGCCATAATGCAGTGAATTTCCTGTGATGTGACTTAATTTTCCTGCGGTATGACATGCCTATCAGAGATTCTTGAGAGATGGGACAAAACATGTCCGGGAGATAAAACTCATGTTTGTGCTTAAAATGTAATTTATAAATGCAACAGAATTAGCTGGAATGATAGAGGAAGTTTTGTACAGTACATTATGACTTCATATTTATATAGTTTTATTTTTGCTATTTTACACGTTGCAGTGTGTCATCAGTACCTTCAAAACCCCATGTCCGAAAGCAAGATTTAGAATGTGACAATACCATAATAATTGGTTAAAATGAAATATAACAAACATCATAGCTACTGTCATCAAGTATTTTGGATAATTAATCAAACTACATGTATGTACAATGTTTTATAAACCTTTTTATCAACTTTTTAAACTATTGAACATGTGTCCGGACTTTTAGTCAACACCGTAAGATTTTTTAAAAATGCAAACAAATCCACCATTATTGTGGTCACCTCTTACTCTAAGCAGCCTGGTACTACTTCCTGTTTGGTATACATGCCATGGAGACACTGTTAAGGTCACATTTAATATTTGATTTTATCAATGCATCTTTAGGAAGACCACCTATGTCACAACCATAATGTGTCAACACCATAATCCATAAAAATAAGGGTTATTTCAGTATTTTGTATAATAAAAGCTTACAATAACTCTATTGGCAAGTCCTTAAACAACTGCTGATGTACCAGAATATTTCTGTAAGGAAATCATGTGTTATTATGAAAAGTAGGTTGATTTGTAAGAGTCCGTAAGAGTCAACTCCATAAGATTTTCTTATGGAGTTGACATGCAAAATCTTATGGAGTTGACAAATTCACCAAAAACTGCTCAATATGCTAATATGATATTCTTTTCAAATGTAGAAACAGGAGGAAACGTTATTTTAGGATATTATATGTATATTAATATGCGTATAATGCACATTATGTTTTCGATATATGGACAAAAAAGTTAAAATTAAAGTTTAATTCAAAACAAATCAACTTTTTAAAAAGAGAAGCTTAAGAATATAACAAAACTGCAAAATAAACTGAAAAAACATTTTGCACTAAATAGGCTCCAAAAATCAGACCAGTTTGTCAACTCTGTCAGTTTTTCTGTCAACTCCGTAAGATTTTCCTCAGCACTTTCAGGTGTTTTTGTAATATTTTGGGGAAAAAGCAATTTTTTTTGTTTAGGCAATAAAGGGTCATTAGATCTATACCACCATGTATTTTAACCACTTTAGGTGTTTTCCTCATGGTTGCAAAATAAAAGTTAAAGTCTGAAAATGGCAATTTTTCGAACTCACTGTGTTAATAGCAGTCTTAAATTAAAATGTAAATATATATATTACATATTATTGTACACCAAGGTAAATAAGTATCATTACAATACAAATCAGAGCGAAAGATTCTTGTTGGACTATTATAATAATTTAATTATGTACTTTTCTTGTGTCTGACGGAGTTGACGAAAATCTAGGTGTGAAGGTAAACATGTTAATTTGTTAAAAATGCCTTTTCACCTGGAGCCTGTATTTTTACATGCCTGAAAACTACACATCTTTATCTACATGAATATATAACCATCAACAACATATTCTGCATTTTCAAAATCAGGTTTTCAAAACGCGTTTTGTCCCATCTCTCAAGAATCCCTGCTATGCAATGTGTTGATGCAGGACACATTTTTCTCAAAAATGGCAAAAAATTAGGCGAAATTCCACGGACCACTAAGTGCTTTATTTTTTTCTATTCTTTTTCCAATTTTTCAATCAATTTTTTCAGGAATTGGAAAAACTTTTTTTTTTTTGGCGTTACGCCCTTAAACGTCAACCACACACACACACACACACTCCTCTCTCCTCTCCTCACTCCTCTCTCCTCACTCCTCTCCTCTTCTCTCCTCTCCTCTCCTCTCCTCTCCTCTCCTCTCCTCTCCTCTCCTCTCCTCTCTCCTCTCCTCTCTCCTCACTCTTGTTGTCTGTCCACCAGCGCAGCTCACACACACACACACACACACACACTCTCCTCTCCTCTCTCCTCACCCTTGTTGTCTGTCCACCAGCGCAGCTCACACACACACACACACACACACACACACACACACACACACACACACACACACACACACACACACACACACACACACACACACACACACACACACACACACACACACACACACACACACACACACACACACACACTCCTCTCCTCTCTCCTCACCCTTGTTGTCTGTCCACCAGCGCAGCTCACACACACACACACACACACACTCTCCTCTCCTCTCTCCTCACCCTTGTTGTCTGTCCACCAGCGCAGCTCACACACACACACACACACAC
Organism: Engraulis encrasicolus; assembly: GCF_034702125.1. Classification (NCBI taxonomy): domain Eukaryota; kingdom Metazoa; phylum Chordata; class Actinopteri; order Clupeiformes; family Engraulidae; genus Engraulis; species Engraulis encrasicolus. The sequence goes on along the minus strand of NW_026945643.1, from coordinate 215,349 downwards.
ACACTCTCCTCTCCTCTCTCCTCACCCTTGTTGTCTGTCCACCAGCGCAGCTCACACACACACACACACACACACTCTCCTCTCCTCTCTCCTCACCCTTGTTGTCTGTCCACCAGCGCAGCTCACACACACACACACACACTCTCCTCTCCTCTCTCCTCACCCTTGTTGTCTGTCCACCAGCGCAGCTCACACACACACACACACACTCTTCTCTCCTCTCTCCTCACCCTTGTTGTCTGTCCACCAGCGCAGCTCCGGCTTCTCAGACGGGAAGAAGAACAAGATGGAGACGATGATGACGCCCGTTACAGCATCAGACACATACCTGCAACACACACACACACACACACACACACACACACACACACACACACATTACAGCATCAGACACATACCTGCAACACACACACAGACACACACACACACACACACACACAGACACACACACACACAGACACACACACACACACACACACACACACACACACACACACACACACACACACCACACACACACACACACACACACACACACACACACAGGATGGAAACGATTATGCCGCCTGTCACTTCATCTCTATATATAATGCACACACACACACTCGCGGGATTACACTGTCGCGTAGACAGCACAATTCCACACCACAAGGAGTCGCAGCCTAACTTTTGAGTCACCTTAGATATGGTTTGAATCCCACCCTCACCTCCCTCACCTCCCTACACCTCCATCCATGGCTGAAGTGCCCTTTAGCAACCCCACACTGCTCCAGGGACTGTAACCAATACCCTGTAGCAAGGCACCTAACCCCACACTGCTCCAGGGACTGTAACCAACACAGAGGTATTTATTTGTACATGGGGAATGCCTCTTGAGATGCAACATCTCATTTTCAGTAGGGTCCCCAACACCCTGTACCAAGGCACCTAACCCCACACTGCTCCAGGGACTGTAACCAATACCCTGTACCAAGGCTCCTAACCCCACACTGCTCCAAGGACTGTAACCAATACCCTGTACCAAGGCTCCTAACCCCACACTGCTCCAAGGACTGTAACCAATACCCTGTACCAAGGCACCTAACCCCACACTGCTCCAGGGACTGTAACCAATACCCTGTACCAAGGCACCTAACCCCACACTGCTCCAGGGACTGTAACCAATACCCTGTACCAAGGCACCTAACCCCAAACTGCTCCAGGGACTGTAACCAATACCCTGTAGCAAGGCACCTAACCCTACACATTGCTCCAGGGACTGTAACCGATACCCTGCACCTAAATTAAGTTGCTTTGCAGCGTGCGTCTGCGCGTGTGTGTGTGTGTGTGCTCACCCCTTGTTGAAGAAGACAGACCAGCCGGAGACGAACTTTGGGTCTCGAGTGAAGAGGAGGATGGTGAAGAGGACGAAGAAGAAGGAGATCGAGCCCTCTGCGAAGCTGGACACGCCCACACATATTATACACACACACACACACACACACACAAAAACATACACACACACACACACACACACACACACACACACACACACACACACACACACATACACACACACACACACACACACACACACACACACACACACACACACACACACACACACACACACACACATTAACACAGACACACACATTGCTACACATGCTTCAACTGTTTTTTTTTTCTTTTTAGCTTTTTAGCTCGAACTCGGGACACCATCCCGGTCCAAGAAAAAAAATCCCATCCCATCCCATCTCGGACTGGAGTCAAAGAAACAAATCCCATCCCGTCCACTCCTGAATAAAATGTCTCCCAATCTTGCCACTCCCACTCAAAATCAACTGCACTCCCGTTTCGTCAAAAAAGATGCTTTTTTTTGTTTGTTTTTTAAAGAAAAAATAAGCGGCATTCCCGCTCCTGTTAATTTTTATCCCGCTCCTGCCCGCTCCCATTCATGTTTATTCCCACTCCTGCCCGCTCCCGCTCATCTTTAAAATTTTGACTCCCATTCCCACGGGACCTGCAGGACCCACGGGAATTCATGAAAAATGTAATTTTCTAGTCGGGACTCAAACCCATGAGAGATATGTGGAAGGAATGGGCCTCGTTCTAACCCATGTTAGAGTTGGGACATGACCCAGATCGGATGCAAACCCGGGTTACCAGTAGCTACCACCCCAATCCTGTAGTGGGCAGCACTGTCTCCTTACCAGTAGTACCACTCCAATCCTGTAGTGGGCAGCACTGCCTCCTTACCAGTAGTACCACTCCAATCCTGTAGGAGGCAGCACTGTCTCCTTACCAGTAGCTACCACCCCAATCCTGTAGTGGGCAGCACTGTCTCCTTACCAGTAGCTACCACTCCAATCCTGTAGTGGGCAGCACTGCGTCCTTACCAGTAGCTACCATGGAGGTAGTATAAGAACTGGAGAGAGTGAATAAGTCCCGCCTCCAGTCATTTCAATGGGAAATGCTAGGCTAGTGAATTCAGCCAAAATTGAACACATTTTTCAGCTTCAAAGATGGAGTTTCCTGGAGCTCATTTCTGACGCCAGTTTACTCAGCCAATTACGTGCCACGTTACTGACTGAAGTAAGGTTGTCCAGAAAGCTATATGGAAGATGGGCATTGGATGCATGGAGGTATTATAAGGTGCCCGACCACAACCTATATAGGTCTGTGTAACCAACACTAAGCTCGGGCACCCACCAATCCTCATTGAGCGAAGTGGCGTCGGAAATGAGTGAATTTGTGAAAATGCCGACGATGTGTGTGTGTGTTTGTGTGCCTGAGTGAAAGAGAGAATGTGTGTGTGTGTACCATCTGTGTGTGTGTGTGTGTGTGTGTGTGTGTGTGTGTGTGTGTGTGTGTGTGTGTGTGTGTGTGTGTGTGTGTGTGTGTGTGTGTGTGTGTGTGTGTGTGTGTGCGTGTGTGTGTGTGTGTGTGTGTGTACCTCATAGGTCCTAGTTTCTTGTAGTCCTCGTTGATGACTGATCGCACTTTCGCTTCAGCAGCGTCCTGTTTACGAACACACATGCTAAACACACACACATACACACACACACACACACACACGCACGCACGCACGCACGCATGCACGCACGCACGCACGCACACACACACACACACACACACACACACACACACACATATAAACACATAATAAGAAGAATAGTATCTCACAAACACACAAACACATACACACACGAACACATAATAAGAAAGAATACTTTCTCACACAAACACACACACACAAAATAAGACGAATACACACACAAAATAAGAGCAGTCTCTCTCTCACAAACACCCATCTGTGCATCTCTCACTTTCGCTTCAGCCAGCTGCTGTTTACGAGACACACCCCTACACACACACACACACATACACACACACACACATATGCACACACACACACACACACACATACACACCGCTACCCACCTGGCGTTGATGCCTCCATACAGGTATGAGATCCAGATCCATGCCATGAGGAGGAAGACCACACACACACACCAGTGCTTGACACTAACTTTTTCGCTTACCAGCCATTTTGGCTAGTGGTTTTCCTGACTCACTAGCCATTGGGCCTTTTCACTAGCCATAATTTTCTTAGCCATCATAGCAGCTTTAATTAATTATATAATAGGCTGTAGGCCCTAATAATGTAATGTAGGCTAATATAATATAATATAATATAGGCCTAATATAATATAATATAATATAATATAATATAATATAATATAATATAATATAATATAATATAATATAATATAATATAATATAATATAGGGCAATTAGAATTGTTAGGCCTATTAACTGGTCCATGCATGCATGCTATGCAAAGAACAGATTTACTGATCTGAGGAATGGCATAGCCTATAGTAGGCCTATATTTAGGCTACCATGCAGAAACACCAAGCACAGTGTTGTGGAAGGGCACAAATGTAAGCTACACGAGAGCAAAATATTTTCAACTTTAATCTGGATTCTGGAGGGATTTCTTCATATCATATAGGCCTATCTGTGGAGGTCGCCGTCCAAATTCATGCGCAAAGTAGATAGCCTAAAGTCATTGCCAAGTTGGCCGGTCCTCGGACATGGATGTGGAATAACACCTCTTCTGGAATATTTGCTTATAAAAGTATCCACTAGAAAGCACACACAGATGCGGTAACTACAGAAGGGGCTACAACTTCCTTTCATTCCGTTTAATAGTGAGTTGTAAAATACAAACGGGCGAGACGGGCACCTGCGAAGGGACATGCAATGGGATGCTTTTGTGCAGTCTGGAAGGCTTTTTTAAGAACGGTTTGACAGTCGGGAACAACAGCACAAGAAACATGGAGGAATATTAAGGTATGAAGACACAGGCAAATCAGAAAATAATTTAAACCAAACATTATTAATGCCGCATGTGTCCTTGTCTTATCACTGCGCTAATGAGACTTTCACAAGAGTAAGACAGACTGACATGTTTTCCTCTCGCTTTGGTCATTTTAATGACCACTACTACTAAGTATTGTAGTAATGACAGATCGCAAAACAGGTCAGTTGAGATGAACTTCGCTACTTTATTTTCACGTGAAGGTTTCCAGTGACATTTCGAAGCGCACGCTGATGTCCCGGTAGCTCGCTGTCACTCCTCTTCGCAAGACTAGCTCTAGGCCTATCAGATTCCTGGCTTGCGTGAGACACAGGTG